>NC_056575.1:18161976-18162422 GCF_018340385.1 Cyprinus carpio
TAGTATTGTGATTGACTGAAGAAACTGGTTAGATTTAAATAATAATGAATTAATAATTCCTTAAATTAATATAGTGTTTTCTGGGCACTCAAAGTGCTTTACATAGAAGAGGAATCTCCTCGTCCACCAGCAGTGTGCAGCATCCAGCTCCAAATACTTGACAAAAACTACAGAAACATTTAATAAGGTACTTGTATTAAATGATACTGTTATATAAATGACCCTTACCGAGGAAAAACATGCTCCTGGAAGTCTATGAGAGAGAGAGAGATCTGGATATGAGCAGGTCATTCTGGCTGCTCTGGCTGGTATCTAGTACAAACACAACATTACTCTGGAAGTATAGTCTGGTCTCTTGGAAGTGCAGAGAACAGCTTTCTTCAGCTTTCCTTAAGACTTTACTTGTCCTGTTTGCAACTGACTAAAAAGGAAAAATTTATATATAT
>NC_056575.1:18163200-18168331 GCF_018340385.1 Cyprinus carpio
TGGGCAGTATAAGCGTTATATTTAAACCGTTTAGGTGGTGTGTCTGCTGCGCACTGATGACACAGGTAACGATCAAACACAAAATATAGCTTATTTCTGTATGAACATAATTATTCAGGAATTATTAAACATAAACGTATTAGTATCAGAAATGGATTTGAATATATTACAATGAATAATACAAAAGCATCTGTTAATATTGCTATATACTGAACTGAAAAGCTTAATTTACTATCTTAGAAATAAAGCCTTTAAATGTCTTTAAATCCATACTGTGTATAGTAAGTTATTTATCTGAATAAATTATGATGTGTATATTTTTAATGTCATGATTGAGCAACATCTATTTCAGACTCTCCATGATCGCGCAAATACGTTTACTAGCAGTAACGTTACCATTTACATGTAAAATATTGTATGCTGAATTAATAATTATTTTAACAACCATTTGAATCATTACCTGCTTCAAAATGAATGCTGTTAATGAAATCATTGTTGAAACATTTACACTTAGCGCCGAATAACGAATAAAAACACTATAACTAAATTATATAAACAATGAATAACTGTACAAGGCAAGTAAAGGTATACAAAGAATAAATCTTTCTTCAGATTTCAGAATGAGCACTTTGTCGTTTGTTTTGTATGTTGAGGTCGTGTCCGTCTGATGTTTATCATGTTCATGATGTTCGCTACTGTAATGAACATAGCTTTTTAACAAGTAGGGGATGTTTGTTGAGGTCGTGAAAATAACCGTTTACATGCCTAGCGTGTCTGCATTGCAAGAATGTACAGGGATACTTCAGATTTAAAAACGCTGACTTGTTATGTCATGTTTTCTTATTAAAATCATACAATTTCCTATTAATTCAATAGAACGTTTACGCACACTAGGGATAACCAATATGGCGGCGCAGCAGCTTCAATTTTATGACGTCATGAGCAATCCAGTTCTATATTATAGATCAGTGGAGTCATGGAGAGTTGCCCGCTCCAATATTGTGGCGACGCTGATGTGCGGTCGAGCGGCCAATGAGGCGTTTAGCTATTTATATGTCTGTGTATGCAGCAATGCGCCGTTACTATTTAAGTCTATGCAGGAATGCGCCTTTGACGCGTCTGTTTTGCTGAAACTCCGCGCATGCGCGAATGCGAAAGTGAACTCGACGGGAAAGTTTTGAAGACTTAAAAAACGCTATAAACATCTCATTAAGGTACGTTAATTTCTCGGCTTCTGGTATAGTTCATATTATTGTAGTTCTTCTCTGTCGTGTGTTAAATCCGATCTTTAACACATTTAGTGACTTGTGTCGCTTGTAAAAGTGCACGAGTTCATCTTCAGGATTAAAATGATCTCGAGCTCTAGAGATTCTGCTTTTAGTTGAGGTTCATTTACTGTCGGTAATATAGTAAAGGAGGAAATAAAGATTTAAACAGAGAACACGAGCTTCTGTAGATCAGCTTTAGTTTGATCCTGAATTATTAATGTATTTCTGATGTAAAAACTCTCATTAAAGTGTCTGGTTTGTATTTCTGCTATAAAAAAAATCTTTCTGAGATTTTTTTTTGAATTTTAATTATGAGATAACTTTTTAAATTTTAATTATTAGAGTAAAATGTTTGATTAAGTGTTTAGAGTTTAACTGCACTCTGAGATAACTTTTAAACTTTTAATTCTGTTCCGTCCAGTTATTTTCGCCAACCAGATTTTTTCATAAATAATTTTTTTTCCACAAATATTCTGAATAACAGATATACAGTGACCATACATCACTGTATGTGTGTGTGACAAGGCCAATGCATTAATCAGTTCAGTTTAAACTTGTCAGCGCTGCCACGCGACTTTTATTAATAGATATTGCTACACATAACACTTCGGCACATAGTAAAAATCGGGCTATTTTTTTAACCAGGCTAACTAAACTCACTATTGTTTCTAGAGAGAGACAGACGCAGCATTGGAAGCCTACACGATCTCTCTCTCAAAAATGGTCATGTTTTGAGAAAAAATTTGCATCATCATAGCCAGTTCAGTCATTTAACATTTCTATCATAAAAACGTATCATTTAAAAGTTGACTAATATGAAATGTGATTCTCGCAGCTTCATCTTACCTCTCGCCTCTTTAACGTTAAACTGTCGCCGCGCTTCTGCTTCTGTGAAGAGGGGGTCGCATAATCGGATGAGCAGCTTACAGCCACGTCTTTAAAATTCGAACACATTGTTTTCTACGAGTGTATGCACACCGGCGGCGCCATTAACATCATATCTGTTTCAAATCGTTGTTCATACATTATACCAAGATACTGCTGCAAAATACTACTTACATTAGTTTTACAGCTTTAGATAAAATGTAAAACATATATAATTAAATGTATAATAAACATAGGCCTTTTAATCTTTTATTTTTCTCTCGAGACATTTGTACAGTATTTGCTATCTATTTTGTAAATTACATTTCAATGTTGTCACGTACCCATAGCACAAGATTTTACCAGATCTCAACCACGTCACAACACACTTCAGGTAATTTTAGCAAGTTAGTCTACCCAGGTAAATGTTCAGTGACACCTAGAAACATTAAGAAATAAGCATACCTATAAAAAATGGCGCCTTTGTTTTCATTGAGCAAAACAAATAAGTATTAGTAGCTACAGCATTAGAAATGCTGAAATTGCTTATAATAATACAAACAATTGATGAATGGCAATCTAGAATGCTAATGATAACTAGACTAAATTATAACACAGATTCTTTCATTAATTAACGCTCAGCTATTATCAATTAAAATAATATTTAAAATTATAATAATAAATGAATTAAAACTCATTCATCTTGCTGCCTCGGAACTTGATTCGATATTGAGCTCCAGCATATAGAATGCAGCGCGCTAACCGTGTGCTTATACCGAATTATCCCAATGTACGACGCTGCACCGCGCTCTCGGTCCGCGGTGACCTCCTTCTTAACTGTCAATACCGCCGAGCTGCAACGGGCCTGGCCGCCTCTGCTAACAACACTGCAAAGATTTGTGAGCGCCTGGATCGTGAGATCAAATGCTTATATTGTATTTAAAGTGACCTAGCAAAACAAGCTTGTTGATCTTGTAGCAGATTCAACCATACCGAAGATAACGTTATGCTAACCCCATTAAATATTGCTGTGGATGAAGTATTAAGATCCTTTAGCCATAAATGTGGCAAAGCACTGTAAAAATACTTAACTATGCCCACCGACGTGTGATTTGGCTAGTTAACACTGCAAAAGACAACCAACAATCGTCAGCTCCAGTGGCGCTGATGGTGAAACGTGTGCCGTATACATTTTGACGCGATCGACCTGAGTTCGAATCTGCCTTTTGGTGAACTTTTTTCTCCCTTTTCAAATTTCAAATCACATCAGAAAAGCATTTATTTTCAATAAAAATTAATAATACAATAAAAAAGTTGAAAATAAAGTATCGGGCAGGGCTAGAATAGGTGTAGGGAGGGGTTTATTATCCCTATATAAGGTGGAATTCATTTAATAATTTGAATTAAAATTACAATTTACACTCAATGAGTTAATATTGTATACTGTTTTACAATGTACTACAATACTAAGGTGCAGATAATTGCCACTATTTGCAATAAGTAGTAAAATTTTAACAGTCTAAATAGAATCTATAGCTATTTGCACTTAGTGTAAATAGGTAGTAAAATTTTAACAGTGTTATTTACACTTAGTGCAAATAGCCGCTGCCATAAAATAATCTGCATGTCTTAAGATTTGAGGGGTTTTCAGTAGCACTTAAACAATGAAACATCAGCAGTGAAAATAATAATCATCAGATGTCATGAACAGTTAGTGGATATGTGTCAGAGACGTCACGTTACAGCAGCAGAAACACATCAAGCTCTGAACAGATTCATGCTTTTCTCCTGCTGCTGAAGTCAAATGTTCACACAAGAGCATGAGTGAGCTCAGATACTGACGATCCTCATGAGGATCACTCTTCAGATCTTCTTCACTGCAGTCACTAAAGCATCACTTTATGGATTCAGAAGAAAAGGATCCTCCACAAACTGCTGCAGCTGCTGAGTCTGAAGCTCCACATTCTCTTCAGTCTCATTGTGTGTAGCGTTAAGATTTGTTTTCACTGCGTTGTAATCACAATATTATGTGTCATATGTTCTTTTATGTTTCCATATGCAGGACTGAAGTCAGTTTCTCATTATGGGGAACGGAGAGAGCAGTGAGAGATCTTCATCTGCTGATCCCAGCTACGTGTCTGTGAGGGGTGACAGATCAATAACTGTTCCTCCTAAATTCAGTGATGATCCAGTGACCTCTGACCCCAGGTGAGATATAATCCAGTGTTAAGGTCAATTCACACTGCACTGATCAACACTGACCAGTGTGAACAATCACCGGATCAGAGGACATCATTTCTCAGATGCTCTGACAGAAAGGCTGCGTGTGAGGCTGACAGAGACGCGCTGTTTAATGTGTTTGCGATGTGATGTTTTCCTTGATGCATAACTTGTATTTCACAGGTATATTCTCCATCTGTAAATGTTAAAAAAAGCAATGGAAATATTTCCATTTTGCTGTCAGAGGTGCATGAGCTTTTGGTTTGCGATTCTCCACTAATTTTCACAGACTTCATTTAGAATGAGCACCGCCGTGCGAATGAAATAGGAGCGCAATACCTCTGACTAAAATATACATTTTGCTGAAAAATTTGTAGTTGCACAATAAATATGGCATGTTGAATTTTAAGCCTACAAGTAAGTATATTTGTATGATAGCACTAACTGTAAAGTGTAATGGGGTAATCAAAATAGCCTTAATTAGTCTGTGCTTTTTATTATTTAGATTTTTAGTTTAGTAACTTCTACTTTAAAAGTATTATTTTAGTTTTTAGATTGCAATGTTACACTGTTAGAATGTAATGTGATTTAAACCATTTTTGCACGTAATATGCTTACATGGTACATGCTTACATTCACTTTATTTGTTTAATCTATATACCGCAAATCAACCAAAAAATTGTGTGTTTTTGTTTTTTTTTAGTTTGGAATGTTACAATCTAATGTGATTTTAACACTTTTTTTAACATAATATATGCCTACATGCTTATATGAAAAAA
>NC_056575.1:18168593-18179448 GCF_018340385.1 Cyprinus carpio
ACAGTAAACTGTTTACCCCCACTCCACTTACCTCATACTGCCCTCCCCGGCCGCCTGCCACGCTGATGGTACTCAAAAAAAGAATTCCAAGGTTTGCAGGTCTGCATTCATTCAGAACCAGCTCACATTTCACACACTGATACCACAAACCAGACCAAGAGTCTGTTTCCACTGTTAGTGAACCACACACTGACTTACAATTACTTATAAAAGTAATTAATTTTAATGATTTAAAAAGTTATATTCTTTCTCATCCTGCCAAATATGGAAGCATATGAGTAGCAAAATTAATTTTTAAATGTAATATGCAAAATGACAATATATTTCTGTATTTAAATATACATTTCCCCATACATAGTGCAACATTGACTGCAAAATGAAAATTCAATTATATAATTTATATTTGCCATTTCCTACACTAATTTTAATATGTAAATAAAAAAACAAACAAACATTTTAATGCTTTATAAGTTGCAAAATTAAAAGGAAATTGTATTACCCAAATTGATTAGATATTTAATATCAACAAAACTGTAGCAAAATTATCATTTAAATGCCATTTTTCCTTAATGCATTTAGACTTATGGGTAGAACACTTATTTTTCTTAAATGCGATCAGTGTAGACTAGTGACAGATCAGTGCCTCTTTCTCTTAAATCCAGTGACCTCTGACCTCAGGTGAGATATTATCCAGTGTAGAAACGAACGCAACTTTAATACTCAACTGATCGATTGTGATGCCGTGCTCACTGACATGCTTGCGCATGAAACGCGGTCATGCACATGCTCATAAGGATCTACTGCATAATAATAAAGTAATTAAATAAGTAAATAAGAATGCTAAAATAAATTCTAGGTTTGTAGACAGTTATATATGAAGAGTTCAGATGCAAAAAGCTTTAAGTGCTATCCAACATTTTCTTCTAAAATGATTTTCTCATGCTCCTATGTTTGTTCAGTTATTTTACTTTAATAATGGGAACGAAAATAAAGTGGGAGCCTGATAAAAATGCTAATTTTGGAAGAAAATTTCAAATGGCACAGAGGGTTTTGCATCAGAACCCTTCATATGAAGTAGTAATCAATTTACACTATTTGAAAATAATATTTTATTTTAAAATGTGCACACTCACTCTTATTCGTATGTCTAATATAATTAATTTATGATTTACATGAATCATGATCAAATTTTCAATTCAACACGGCAAAATTTCATAAAAAGTTGAGTAGTTTGCATCAGTAGATGGTCTATTACTGTCAGTCGCTAAACATTTATATCGTAGCCTAGAGACAATCAAGATGTATTTAATGAGTGGTGTGAAGGCAGCAGAAATCACAAGACTCAGATGTTTCAGAGATGAATATACGTTGTCGTATGTGTGAATATGAAAAAAGGTAAGTCACATTAGCCTTTTTTGTGTACTTTATTATTATCCATTTGTAGGTGCTATGTAACTAGTTACTCTGAATTTGAAAGCGCTCCCTATTCACCTTATTTTTCAATGCAGAAGTAAGCCATTTTCTGTGAATGTGTAAGACTTCCGGTTCATTAACTTAGCTGCTGTAGGGAGATGAGAAGAATAACAACGTGCAGTAAGCGTGTTCATAATTAAGAAAATATATTAAAATAATATGGTAAGACACACAAATTTACTGTTTTGTACAGCTAAAAATAGTTGGACGCAGATGATACGGGAAGCCAGACACATTAAATTTAGACATTAAATTTTCCGCTCTTATGGGCAAATAACGAGTGTACAATCTATGTACACTCAATGGCTTTCGGTCATTAATTTTCATCTACATTCTAAAGTTAACTGTATTAGTGGACTAAGGCAGTAAATAGTAAATGAGGGTATAGGGGGCGATTTCGGTTCAGCCACTGATTGATCTTTGCAAAATGATTCACTAAAGCATTTGACTCACCCTATGCTAGTGACACCTGCTGGTCAAAACAGTACAAATGCAAAATTGTTTTTAATGAAAGTTTAAATATATCCACTACAGGAATGCATTGGTCTGAGTTTTTCTGTCAGAACAAGTCTGCAGTTTGATGTCATTTAAAAGCCCTTAAGTAATTTGTCTGAGACTGAGTCTTTCACATACAGGGTAAGACAAGCAGTCTTAAATTTGAATTTTAAAAATCTGCAGTTACGTGAAGATAATTGTATCCTGATAGGTTTACATTTGTACCTCTCCAAATTTACTGTTGTAGATGCACTAGAACCTGACACATGAGATTCCTTAAAGCAATTCACTGATTGCTTCACACCATTAACACTTGGTGAAATCAACCCTAAGACTTGCTTACTTGTATTTACTCATTCTAAATAAATTTGGAACTAATTAGTATCTTTGTGGCTTGTAATGAATTGTGTGTTACTCTTTTAATAACCATACCATTGTTTCCCCATTATTGCAGAGTGTCTGACCTATACGCAGATAAATCAGATGATGGTCTAGCGAGGATTTTAGTGGAAACCCAGAACGTCTACTACACTGGCTTCATTTCGATGCTTGGCCACTAGAGCTCAAGACGTGTTAAAGGACAAAGTAAGGCTTTTTCATCTTAATGTTAAATACTGCTTATTGCACAGAATTGGCCATATTTCTACAGTAGACACCATTAAAATTTAAAGTATTTTTTAAAATTTTAAGTAATTTCTGTCATCAAGTGTCAGATAATTTAGAGGTAAACTAAAGGTAAGCTTAATAATGGTTTCAGTTGAAAAGGATTTTTTTTGTTGTGGTTTTTTCTCTCATAATTTCTCTTTTTATATCAGTTGAAAGTGCACTAGTCCCTACGGAGGGTGGATTCACACAACTACGAGCCTTGTCACTACGAACATTAAGGCATTGGCAGTACTCCGTTCCACCACCTAAAGCCATGTGGCATATAGATGGCAACCACAAACTTATTAGGCATGTTTTTTAACCTTTAAAGTAAAAATAGCTTAGCCAAAAATGAAAATTCTGTCATGATTTACTTATCTTCATGTTGAGACCAATGGATTACATACTGTTGTTTTGTAATCATAGAACGTACATGATGATTTGATTAATCTAAACTTATCTAGTTTTCTCCATGAAAATAGCCATGGAAGCTGGCATGGTGCTGATGCTAATCCTAATAATCAATAAACAGACTTAATGATTTAAAAATAACAGATATTTGTATATATTCTGCAAACCAACATAATTTAATGATTGGATTAAGGGATTGGAACATAACAGTTAATAAATAATTGCAGATTTTTTTTTATATAATCATGTTATGACTTTGGATGACAAATTCTTTGTTTTTTTTTGTTTTATTTTACTTTTTTTCTTTTGTAAAGCATACCTATTTGGACAGTAAAGGGATGTATTTTTTGGATTAGTTGGTAATTTTTACTGCTGTCTGAATACAATTTTGTTTTTCTTCCACCACCTACATAAAAATGTATAGATAAACAGAATAATAAATAGGATATTTTCCTATTATTAAAGTTATTACATTTCTTTTTATCATTTCACAACCATGTGAGTGACCATGTGAGCACTTTCCCAGGTTCATAGGATCACAGAACTCGCTCCTCCACCATAAATAAAAGGCATCTAAATGCATTGTTCTGTCACTGTGTCACAGACACGCCAGGCTCCAACCCCATCCAATCACAGCGCACTCCCTCACCTGAGTACTGATCACACACACCTGCTGAAAGAGCTTTCAGTTAAGCTGGCGAACGATCTCAGCTTCTGCGTGGAAATTAAGGACTAACTGATCTCTGCTTCATTACAGTTTGCACATTTTTTCGTCGCGAACGTTGATCTGCCTTCAAAACACCTGGTAAAAGAGGTCATCACTACGACACGGCATTAGATCTGGCTTTTGTTCACACAGGGCTCGTTCCTTGAGTTTTTGGCAAACGTTTGCAAAACAGTCTGAGGTAATTATCCGCCAACATACAGTGGAGCTGTAGTCTATGTGAGTTGGACGAAGTGTTACCGTTACAATGGAATGTTTACACCAAATCAAATATGTAATCGCATGATGCTAGCTACTGCCAGAGCCGTTAAATATGATATTCTCTACTGCTAGTTCGCCAGCTGAAACGTTACCCTACTTAAAACAACACTAACGAGACGCTTACACACGTTTGAACAACACAGTGCACAAAACAAACATTTTATCTAGATATCATATTCTAATTAAATGAATACTTACAATCACACAAAGAATGTCCTTGACGATGATCAATGTGCTGCTGCTCGTGTCTGATAGCTAAATCATCCGTGTAACAGCTGTTCTAAATAACCTACATCTGATTGGTTAATAATAATCCCATGTCAGTATCTTGCCGTGCTATTGGCTCAACTAATATAGTAGGCAACTGCGTTTGCCTGCATATTTATGGTTCATGCACATAGACTGTATAAAAATATGGAAGTAGTGTCCGTGATGTCACCCGTAGACTCCTGAAGAGTGGTTTTGAAGCTCAAAGTATTACGGCGGGGCGTCGCCATGCTGGCAGCGTGTCTCCGCCCGACTCTCGGATGTCGAAAATGGGCAAAAAGAAGGCGGGAGCTGGCGTTTAACGAAGCCACGCCCACCTAGCACGGCACAGCATTATCCAGCAGCAACAGTCCGCACGTACTCATTAGCCGCGCCCTTAATTATACGAGGCACGGGGCCAGCCAATAATTTAAACGGATGAGTTATAAAAAATTCACCCCCCTCACAGTTGTCATGCGAAGGGCAAAATTGGCTTTATAGACCAAAAATATTTTTTTGCACCAGGCTGTAAACATGTTTTTTTTTCTGCTGTAAAGTTGAGCATTTTAACATGGGGAGCCTTATGGATTGACTCCTTTTTGCAGCCAGCCTCTGCTGCCAGTCGGCTGAATTTCGTAGTTTTAGTCACTTCCTTGTTGGCTTCACGAGAGAGTGGGAGGTTGGCGCCGGTCATGCACATAATGTGATTGCGGGGAAAAGTAAAAATAAATGGAGTGGCAAACACTTTTCATATCGTTGAGAATAAAACAACCGTCCCAACTTTGGCTAAATCCAGGTTCTCCCTCCATGGGGATCATCCATTTCGAAAAGTAAAGCAGATACGGACCCTCGGCCCAGTGTCTAGGTAATGATAAGATATGTTGGTTTAGCTTGTCAGTGTGAGTGAAATTTATGTATTTATTTGTATTTTTAACCGATTTAAAAGTGAAACTAAGGCAGACTCCTCCCTGTCAGTCCCGGGAATTACTCCTGTAGAGGCGCATTTTTTCTCAGACAATGGAAGTCTATGGAAATGTTTTGTCTTTTAATAATTAATAAAAAAAAAATCTGTAAGTCTGATCAGTCTGAAAAGATATAGCACCAAACTGCCCCCCATGCTGCAGGTCTCTGCCGAGTTTGGGGCTTGTGGCTTTAAAGCACCAGGAGGAGATAGGTTTGGAAATTTAAGTCTCAGAAAAAGAATAAAAAAGAAAAAAAAAAGAATAATAAGAAGTTTAAATAGCATAACAGTATGTTGGCTTGTGCCAGGCCAACATAATGACAGTAACACTGACTGGAAGTTGTATTTTCAAACAAGTGTTATAAAATTGTGTAGATATTTACATTTAGAGAACCTATTGACATTGTGTTCCCTTTAATTTATTCCATATATTGGTCTTAAAAGGTCTTTAAAAAAAAAATAAAAAATCTTATGTTTATCTTCATAAACCATTCACAAACCCTGTGTTGCTCGTGTCATTTTGACACTAAGATGAGTACAGAAGCTTATTTACAAACCAAACTGGGGAATATAATGGATTATTTGCATTTTACTCCAGGTGGATGACGACTATGGTGTGGACTGGGAGGGACCACACTCCTTTGAGGAAAAGGGTGTGACCATCCCAGAGGTTCAACTACCAAGAGAGCTAACCAATGAGGAAATTGCAACCTTGCCTCATCCTGAAGTTCCATTAATAAATGCTGTTAAAATTTACCTTGACACAGTCATTGTGATTAATGTCATAATCACTGAAACTTACACCTCTTATAATAACTCAACATGGTCCACTCTTAAGATCTGCAAAGCCAGTTAGTTTATTGATAAACACATTTTTTTTTTTTATCTGATTTACTGGCTAGTAATTACATTTAATGATTAAACTTGAACAAACCTTTACAAATATAAAAAGTACTGTTCATGTTACGGTTTTCTGTTGGTTTCCTTTTTTACATCAAATTACAACATTGTTACAAATTATGTAACTTATTACAAAATAAGTAATGAACATGAAATTATAAAAATGTGCAATGTAATTTCATTTGAATAACAAATTTTCTCTCTCTAAACAGTCCTATCAAACAAAGCCTGATATCTAATAGGACAGGCCTCTACATTTAAAAAGCCCTGGAGCACACCGTGCGATTAAACTAATCCACATCCACTCTCAGTTGTAGACACTGCTGCTTTTAAGTCTGCCTCAAAGTCCATAAAGTTAGTGTAGTGAGAAGACAGTTTTATATCCTCACTACATGTGAATGCAGTGGACATTTTAACAGAGTCAGTCACCTCCACATACAGATGTTCTGGAAGGATGGCCCACCTCACCCAAAATGTAACCAGCTGCTCGAGATCCAAGGCTGTAGCTGTAAAAACCGTAGGTGCAGAATGTACAAAGATGTGAATCAACTGGCATTCAAAATTAATGTGTGGTGACAAGACTGTTACTATTAAATTACCATTTTCAATGTACTTCCTGAGGTACAATGCCATCTGGCATTTCAATTCCAGAGGAACCTTGTGAACGTCCACATCTTCAATCCTCATCCTGCATCACTGGCCACATCTATGGACAAAGGAAATAACGAAACAAATGCTTACGTTTTTAGAAGATGAAAGATTTAGTGAATGATTGCTTATATTTTTTAAACCAGAAATATAACCTATTACTTCAGGCAGGATGATTTTGTCAGCTGCTTTTGGGAACAGCACTGAGATGAGAGAAGGGTGTTCCTTTAACATAAGCAGTGACCCCTTCTGAGTTGCTTTATCTGCCTTTCTCTGAGACCAATAACCTAAAGAATCAGACACCATCTAAGAAATCAGATTTTTATAAACTTTATTTATGAACAGATTTGCATGTTTGACAAATTCACCAAAAATAGACAAAATCATATTTACACAATCCAAGTCATGTATGATGTGTCAAAAGTATTACTGAATGTTTTACAGCTGCCATAACATCACCTGTTTCTATCAGTTAAAAGAAAATATTGGAGTACTATGTAATAACAATGTAACAATGCATCATGAATATCACACCGCTGGGGATCCACTTCAGGTTTTCCATTCCTGCTCACGGAAAAACTGCTCCGTGTTCACTCCATTTTAAAAGTTATATTAGTATGTTTATTTATTTTTTATATGATGAACACATAATGTAACATTTATAATGCTTTATGTAATGTTTTGGAAACTATTCTACACATTTAATAAATAGAATTACACAATGTCAAAATGTCTACCTGAAGTGTGTAACTTCCCTTTCATTTTTCTGACTGTAGTGTTTAAGTTGTAAGTTTTTGACTTTACTAAACCATAAAAAAACAAATGTGTTTGCAGATATATTTAAGAAAACGTACTAAGTTAACATACTTGTTAATACTTGTTAATCATTCTCTGCTGAAACTGCAATACTAAGTTCAACTACTAGGTGTCCATCCGACTAAAGGCTGATTTATACTTCTGCGTCGGACCTACGCCGTAGCCTACGCATGGAACGCCGCACACCCTACATGGTAAGCCCGCGCCGTGACCTGACGATGCACCTCTCCAAAAAATCTAACAGTGATTCTCACAGCGGGGCCGCAAGCGCACTGTGATTGGTCTGCTAAAACCCCTTCCTCTGTATGTACTTGAGTTTGGGTGTGTGTGTTTATAATGCTGCACTTTAATATATTTTTAAGTGTTACCACGCCTTCTTATATAAAAATAAAACAAAGCAAAAAGAACAATTGTCTTATCATTTATTATACTACTACATGGCATTATGCATCAGTATTTGTCAGCGATAAACAATGTTGATCATAAAAATTGGTACAGTGTCCTTGTGAAGATCTGAAAGAATGCCATCTTCTCTTATTTCACGTTTATTTGTCTCCTTTTTGTAGTTTTAAATACTGATTTAATATTTATTTATTTGTCGCCGTCATGGCTGTCATGCTTCTCCGCCGAGCCACTTCTTCTTCGGCTTTTTGTCATGAGTACTGCGGGTTACACACCAGCAACGCTGCCCGTGGACACACGCAGACTAGCAGTTTGCATGTGTACTACCTGCGTCAGCCTTCCAGCGGACAACGACGCAGAAGTATAGAAATTAAAAAACTGGCGCGCAGCCTGCGGCGCGTAAAGGCTACGAAAAAGCGTAGGTCCGACGCAGACTACACCAAAATCTGCTTGTGCTTGTGTTTTTTCCCCTTCTTTGTTATGTCAATTTGTTTGATTTAACAAGTGGAAGATTGTCCTTCTAGTTGACTTCTCGTTTGATTTGAACGAGTTTGTTTTATTAATGAATGTCTAAATTGGTCTCTTTTCAGTGGGTAACAATTGTTGTTAATCTTGTTAAGAAGCGAGTAAAGCACTGAGTAAATATGAGATATTGGAGCACGTGAGCCTCTAAACCTAGTATACAGCATTTAAATGCATTTTTTTTTTTTTTTTTTAAAGATCTTCTACAAATTGCTGAAATTTTGAATATTTTTGTATCAAGTTCTTCAGCTAAGAAAGTAATTAAAGCTGATATTTACGCTAAACTTGTCAAGAAAGGTTTACTGTCTGCAGATACTGATTTAGAGGGTGAAGAGGAAAAAAGTGATGGATTAGAGACGGGTGGAACAATTGAGTCTCCCTCATCTAAATCAGATCCTTTGCTTCTTTTTAAATTAAAAGAGCTAGAATTGCAGATTAAACGACAAGAGTATGATAATCGTAGATTACATTTGCGTGAACTTGAAATGCTTCATGAAGAAAAAGATAAAGAGAGAGAGCATGCGCGAAGTGCCATTTTACCTGCTGTAACTTCTATGCATGTAAGTATGCCTCAAATTGATCAGCCTGTGGAGAATGTTATACATAGGCCTGCTGCTGTAATTTCATTTGATCCTAGTCAGCATATTAAGCTTGTACCACCATTTCGTGAGTCAGAAGTTGACGCTTTATTGCATTTGAGCGAATTGCAACTAAGCTTAACTGGCCAAGAGATATGTGCCCAGCTAGAAATGTTACGTTCCCAGGGCGTTCTCAGAAAGTCCTCACTGGTGTCAAGGACATCGCCCAGTAACCTTACGGGAACGTTCGGAGACGGTCATGATGTGGAGTTCTACCAGAAAGACTCAGGAGGTGAAGATGAAATACAAAAGTATTTATTTACAAAACCAATACAAAAAGAACAAGATTATTTTGGCGTAGGTCCCATCTGTAGCTTGAATCAGATGTTGTAGATTCCAGCTATTCCTGCCGAAGACCAAGGCAGGGCGGAGCATACCCCAAAAGAAAGAAGAAAATTAAATACCCACCAGATGAAGTACATCTTACGAGATCCTAGAACATATGGACAAAAGAAACAATAAGATTTAATCAGTCATAATTAAAGTGATTATCACTGTCTGGCATTCTTAAATGCTTTAATAGAGGCCACCATAGGCCAGGTAGTCATAGAGGCCAAGAAAGGCTGGATACTGATAGAGACCATGATAGGCCAGATAGAGCCACGATAGAGCTACAATAGGCTAGATAGAGGCCACGATAGGCCAGACAGTGATAGAGGCCAAGAAAGGCCGGATATTTGTGGACCACGATAGACCAGGATAGAGGCCACGATAGGCCAGACAGTGATAGAGGCCGGATAGGCCATACTGAGAGTTAGCCACGATTAGTCTCCCATAGCCAGACCTTCACACTGAAGGTCTGGAATTCATGGCAGCTTTCATTGGCCGAGGCACGCCCATGAGGACGTTTGATCATTATTTAGTTTTGTGCAAACTTCATATAGCTAAAACTGTAAATTCCACTTCTTGTTACAAGTATGGTAGAACCATCACTTCTACCACAAAAGACTGCTTTGTAAGTAATCTTCCTGTTGTATCCCAATTCCTTAGCATATCCAAAACCTCAGAACAACTTGATGATGTAACAGAAACTATGGACTCTCTCTTTTCTAGCATTTTAAATACAGTTGCTCCTTTACACTAAAGGAAGGTTAAGGAAAACAGTCTGACACCGTGGTGTAATGAGCACACTCACACCCTAAAGAGAGCAGCCCGGAAAATGGAGCGCAGCTGAAGGAAAACAAAACTAGAAGTATTTCGTATTGCTTGGAGAGAAAGTAACCTATCTTACAGAAAAGCATTAAAAACTGCTAAATCTGATTACTTTTCATCTCTTTTAGAAGAAAACAAACATACCCCCAGGTATTTATTCAATACAGTGTCTAAATTAACGAAAAATAAAGCATCAACAAGTGTTGACATTTCTCAACATCACAGCAGTAATGACTTTATGAACTACTTTACTTCTAAAGTCGATACTATTACAGATAAAATTGTAACCATGCAGCCATCAGCTTCAGTATCACATCAGACGGTGCACTATAGATCCCCTAAGGAACAGTGCCACTCATTCTCTACTATAGGAGAGGAAGAATTGTATAAACATGTATGTTAGACCCTATTCCATCTAAGCTCCTAAAAGAGGTGCTTCCAGAAGTCATAGATCTTCTTCTGACTATTATTAATTCCTCATTGTTATTAGGGTATGTTCCAAAATCCTTCAAACTGGCTGTTATTAAGCCTCTCATCAAAAAACCACAACTTGACCCCAAA
>NC_056575.1:18180114-18180190 GCF_018340385.1 Cyprinus carpio
AACTAGAACGCCTGTCTAAGCCTTGATGGCTTCTCTGTCAATTCTTCGTCATCAGTTAGGAACCTAGGTGTGCTAT
>NC_056575.1:18180537-18186284 GCF_018340385.1 Cyprinus carpio
GACATGTCAAACAACCAATCACGGTTCGTTTTGTTCATAGTCACGTTTCGAGGCGTGGAAATGTCACCACAATGACATACTGGTGTGTAAAACTTTGACATTAAAGATTCTATGCCGTGAACTTAAAATAATTTCACATACTTTTAAAAATCCAGCGTTTAGCAGATCCTGATAAGCGCTCACAGTTTTAAACACGGGGGCCTTCTTTGGAGGGGGGTTTGGCACCACAGTAATCTTTGTTTCCAGAAGAACATTAAAGAATGTGACACATGTCTCGCAGAACTCCTGTAGGATTTAACCAATCCGATGACGACTTCAACACTCCTGAAGTGTTTCCACTTTTATGTCCCATATGCATCAGACGTTTAGCCAACGGTCCATAGGCGTGATGTCTGAGGCTGAGGCTAGGCCACAGAAAAGGCCCCGGTGGGCCACAGTGGGAACGGCCCCCGGCGGGCATTAAAGACAAGCCACGAAGGCCGCAGAGAGAAGGCCTAGCTAGGCCACAGATGGAGATGCCCAAATGGGCCATAGTGAGAAAGCCAAGAGGCCATAGAATGAAGTGCCTCAGTATGCACAGAGAGGAAGGCCATGTAATTAAACCACGGTGGGAACACCACAAGATGGGTAACAGAGGGGAAGGCCACGAAAGACAGGCCACAGAAAGAAAGGCCAAGTTAAGCCACAGTAAATCATAGAGGTTGTTGGGAGTAATATGAAGAGGTATTGTACCACCACCATTAATTGCATATAGATAACCTTGAGGACAGCTTGATATTCCTTGATGTTTAGTGGTTCAGGTCTAATGTGGGATTCAAATGCGGAGGATGAGCATCTTCCCAGTAGCTTGATATCTGATGTTTGTACTCAGAGTTCAACAGCATTAGTGTCCGGTGTATAGAGGTGGTGACAGACCGCAGCTTCTAAACGTGACTAGATGGAGCTGAACCAGCCGCAGAGACAAAGGCCCTGATAGGCCGTGAGAGAACGGCTACAAGAGTCCATAGAGAGTATAGCCACTAAGGCCATGACGGTAGCCTGCGAGAGGCGGTGAAAATGTAGATGTAATGAATAGGTGTGACACCACCACCAGTATTTGCTTAATTTACCTTAAACACACGCATTACATTATGTTGATAGGCAACGTTCATTTCTATAAACTATGTGATGTGTAAGCCTTGTGTGTAGATGACCACGATAGGCCATTGTATGTGAAAAACCATGATAAACTAGACATGGGGAGCATGTGCAAAGTAGTCACCACCAGTAGTTTGCTAAGAGTATTATACTGTACTTTGAGCATTACGTGAAATGGTTTAGAGTCTGATCTTGACAGACATCCGATGAGGATGATTGTGTACGTAGCAGCTTGATGGCAGATTACCGGAATTCTAAACCACCACATTGAGTACGGACATCCGATGAGGACGATCATGTACATAGCAGCTTGATGGCAGATTACAGAAATTCTAAACCACCATACACAGATACAATTCTTTAGGCTAGACTCCTACGCACGCTTGATAAAACTCCATCTAACTGCCAGAAACTGCAGAGAAAACCTATCCTCCCCCAAAAAATAGAAAATGAGCCAGATCAGCATGACCATAAAAAGACATACTCAATGTTAAGCGAAGTCCCCGATTGGCTGTGACATGTGAAGGCCATAATAGGCCAAACTTCATAAACAATAATGGACAAAGGTTTGTTTGTTTATTAAGTTTTTTACACAATGTTAGCATCATGGCTATTTACATGGCAAAAAAGTTCAATATCATCCATAAAATTTACATTATATAAAACATTTCAACTTAACATAAGACAGAAAATCTAAAATACATTCAGGTGGAACATTTTCAAATATTCTATGCAAGCATGTTTCTGAATAAAAGCGTTTTCTAGCAGCATCATAAAAATTACAATTCAACGATATATGCTTAGTAGTCAAAGGAACATTACATGAAAGACATAAAGGAGGAACTTCGCCTATTAATAAAAACCCATGGGTAAGTCTTGAGTGCCCCAATTTTGAAATCAAAATTGACTTTACTAGCGCACATGGCTAGTATTGATGTAAACAAACTGTGCAAGTTAATCCTCTGAAAAAGAAAAAATAATCTTCTTTGTAATCCTTAATCAAAATCTGAACATTTACTTGGAACATTTACTTGGAATGGCATTCCTTTTCTCATGACGTCAGTTTGACAATATGGACAGAATATCCTTAAACACGCCCCTCCAGCCATTAGTTTGCGATAAGTGAAAGACAGAGACTAGGAGCGCAAACAAAAACCATGCCCTCTACTCAATATTCCGTTTCAGCTGGAAATACGTCACCACACTGAAATAAATCAGCAGCGACTTCCGGTTCACGTGGACTTTAAAGATGAGCCAAATCTTACCTAGAACTCAAATGGAAGATGACCATATACATCAGCTTGATAGACCCTGCTTCATAATAGCGCCAGTCCAAAGAGTGACCTGTGTAAAGATGAGGTGAGAGCCATGGTTCTCTGCATCTGCAGCCATGGAATTCCCACAAAGCTTGATGACTCCATTTAACCATGGGAACTCGATGAGTGAACCCTTGCAGAAGGATAAGAATGCATTACATTTAACAATGATGCCTTAATAGCCAATTAAACTTCAGTAGCTATTGAAAAAGCATAAAGAAAGCCCTTACACAAAGATTTTTGTATGACTTTAAAGCAGATGTTATGAGTAAGCATGCGCTGTCCAGGATATTAAAGTCAAGGAGCACGAACTAAATTAACAGATTAGTAGTAATTATAACCTCCAGGTCCAAACTTTGACAAAGTTTTAGGAGGAAATCCGGAGAGGAAGTCATCTATATAGATAGGAAGTACATAAAAACATCAGACTATAGAAGGCCTTAACGAGTGCAAGTTCCAAGATGGAATACTTTAATGCTCACCACACAGAAAAAGCACCAGCTAGTTATTTATCTGAGTAACCTAATGGCACATAGCTAAGCTAGAGCTAATCACCTTAAATATGTCCTGAAAATAGTAAAAGAACACGGATTGTACGAAAGTATGATAAAATGCTTATGTGGCATGATTTCCCGAGTTAAGTGGTTGGGCTGGGCATTTTTAATGTCATCAATTGTGCGGGCTATAAAAGCCATTGCCGAATGCACCTAGGCAGAGCGCCATTTCCCGGATGTGGTGTGGTTTCCGCTGTTGCGATCTAACGTGACTCTGGTTTGGTTTTCTACTAGAGGGTGGCTGTGTTTGTGGTAGTTTAAGTTTTTGTCGACTTTGCTTTAATCGGCTGATGGCTATGAGTTTGTGTATGTCCTCCTCCAGTTGATATGTTGTGTACGGGTGACGGCTGAGTAATTACACCTACATCCCGGTTCCCGCAGCTTATATTTGGGAGAATAACATCTTTACAGTGGCAGTACCGCTGTCTCGTCTTACGGTTGATTTGCATTGAGTCTGTGTTTGTTTTGGGCCGGAGTAGTGTTTGACCCGTGCCAACGAACTGTGTCTTTGTGTATGTTTTGTTTCAACAAAAGGCCTTGAAAGTGTTTATTTGTGTGGTACTTAGTTGTTAAATTTGTTGGATTTCTTGTCTATTCAATTTAAATCTGGTTTTCCATATATTAAAGGTTGTTTTGTTATTTTTGTTTGATGGTGGTTTTGTAAGTCTGTATTGATTTCTTTTGTATATTGTAATTTTGTTTTCCATATTAATGTGAAATTGGGTATTTGAATTTAAGCTGACTTAATTTTCCTTTCTTTGTCCTCAGCTCTAAATTGAGTGCTGTTTTTGTTAATTGATTTATTTTGGTTGATAGTATTGTGAAACAATTGTTTGTACATTTGTTGTAGTTTATTGTGAGTTAAAGTATTAAGTTTTTCTTTACAGTTTTGTAATTGGTACAATATGTTGTATTAACGTGTGTGTGTGTGTGTGTGTGTGTGTGTGTGTGTGTGTGTGTGTGTGTGTGTTGAGTTCTGTTTGTCTAGGAGCTGCAGGCCTTCTTGACCAGGGCGACAATTCCTCTGTAGGTGGTGGTGGTACTACTTCACTGTGTGCTGTGGTTTGTGGCGTGCACTGGGGTTCTTTAATTGGTATGTGAGTGTGCTGTGCAGATTGTGAGATCCCTTATTATTGGAGTATCTTCCCTGTAGTTTGGCCGCAGCTCTATGGCAGCTGAAGTGACTGATGTAAGTTTGCATTAAAGTTGATGTGTGAGGTTGTCTAATTTATGCTTTTAGGATATTAAAATAAAACTTTTGTATTTGACTGATACCTGTGTCTTCACGTTTTGCTTGCCTCTGGGTAGGGAACCTGTGTAAAGCCTTTTAGTTGGATTTTTTGGGTGAAATTCCCAAGGTGGCATAGCCAGGCATAATTCCTTAATTTGATCATCTCAAATCTATCTTCTAAAAATTACCTGGGCCACATTGGGCCTCGGTTACACTTAGTTAGTCAATATATTGTGTATTGGGAACACTTTAGTGTTTGAGCATGTAAGAAAACGTGTCCGTTTACGTTCATGACTTTATTCAGTGGTCGCTGGTGCAGAAATAGACAGCAAGGACCTCTTTGCAGAAATGGTCTATGCAACAGAAGACTTAAGTTGTAATACTTACCCCATTCCAGTACAAGGCATTCAGGAATTACTGTAGATAGACGCAAATGAAACAATCATTTTGTCTTTGTTTATTCAGTCATTAAGACAAAAAATACTTGAAGGTGTGCTAGACATAGCATATTTTTCAGAAAGGAATATTGCAAGCAACGATCTTTATCAGTAGGCTATAAAAATTGTAAGCCTTTAATAACAAGCCTCGAAATGCCTCATTACAAGAGAGTTTGTAACGTGAAGTTGAGATGTTGAACATAAGATTGGCGCCGACATGAGACACTTTGTCAAGAAATCCATAGCAGCCTGGAAACTTTCATCCTAGATGCTACGTGCTTAATAAAAGTACTTAAACATCACACACTCGTCCGCACACATGGGGAGTCGAGTGAGGAAAAGAAAAGTAGTATACAAACATCTAACTCCGGTCACAAAATAAAAGATTAAACTCAGAGATGGGTAGAGCGGGTAACTCCTCTCCCCACCTATCAGTTCTACCTCAGACACCCTCTACGCACATGCGCAGTTCTTGTCTTTTCAGATTACCATTAAAGTGACCGTTACAAAGTCCCCCCGACAAATAAAGGCTGACCCCAGCCGTACACATCCAGGGAGCATTACTGTTTCACTTAACAACCATACATACATGCCACAGTTGAAAAGTTGACTCTCAGGGTGAGAAAAAAAAAGAAGAAGAAAAGTTAACTCGTGTTCCGTGTGTAGTCAAAAGAAACCAGCGGGCCTGATGGTCCCAATCCAACCACAAAAGCCCTGGGAATATACTGGAGTGGACTTTGTGGGCCCTCTCCCTCGCACTCAGAATGGAAATGAGTATATTCGGTAACACTTTATAATAACGTTCTGTTGTAAGTCATTTATAAATTATTAGTTAATGATGAAGGAATCATTTACAAAACATGACTATATGTTCATAAATGATTAATGAGTGGTATGCTAACGATTTACAAATGTGTTGTTAGTTATCTTAAAAAAGTTTAAATCATGAAATAAATCAAACGGATCATTAGTAGATGGTTTATAAGTTATTAGTTGATAAATTATTTACCACTTATAAATCACTGAAGTATTTATGTCAAAATTGTTTTGTATAATTATCTCAATAAACAAT
>NC_056575.1:18187986-18189203 GCF_018340385.1 Cyprinus carpio
GTTGTTTTTACAAAAAATGCCCTTTAGATGTGCAAATTTGAATTTCAACATGGCAGAACGATTTAAATAAATGTTTGATATGTCCATATTTACAAACCATCCATCTATATCTACTCAACAGACCAACAACACCCCCCACCCCCACCCCATTTCAAAAACAAAAAATAGAACAATACGTAGAGGTGATTTTGCCCTTGAGTTTAAGGTGTTAATTACATTACAGAATCAACTTTTTTACATCTTAAAGACCAAAAACAGTATAACTGACAAATCTATATCTTACCTTGTCCAGCTGGTCATGCAGCTCAGTGTCATGAACTTCTACTATGTTCACAGGTGGAGCAGGGATCCCTGACAGCTGTGAATACAGCCTTCTAGCCAACACTAGGGGTCCCACCCCACCATGAACAATGCAGAATGTTATTATCATCCCTAACACCTTGTATGTTCCTCTGGATAAGCTTAGACAAGTGGAATGAACAATACTATTCAGAAGAAGAATGCAGATTGTTATCTATCTTGCAACTAGGGGTTGTACATTTTGTGGAAACAAATTATGTGCACACATTGCATTTAAATGAACAATTTGATTGGTAACGATGGTCATATGTCATGAATGACGACATACGCAACATGACAATGTCATTATTTGACATTGAGGGCACATAAATTTAAAATGTGTAAATATAGGTTGTAATTAGGTGCTTGCAAAAATGACCTACATGGTTATTTTTGGGAGGACAGGCTCCAATAGTCACAAGAACAGGAATTTGCCAGCGTAGAGTGAGTGTAACGAGTACACTGAACATTTATCAAGACAAATGTTTCAAGTGTGGTGAATAAGCATATTTGAAAGCTGTCTGACAGCTCATGTCAAAATGAAGATTGAAGTAATGGCAGTTTTAATTTCTGCAGTGCTATCAGGAATGGATTAAATCTTACAGTGTAGTATCACCTATAAAATTGTTTTTACATTGCATAAGTATTTCACTATATGGGTTTTTTATGCACTCTTTGGAACCTTTTTTATTTGGAACCTTTTTCTATCTACTCACCTATCATACTTTCTATCTGGATATCTATCTATGTAATTGTATGTACTGGTTCTATCTCTCAATCAGTCCATCCAATAAGCAATCCATTTTTTTTTATGTAAAAAAATATATATATAATAATTACCCACCAAGGGAATCAAGAGCAAGGCTCTTGCAGTTCTG
>NC_056575.1:18189813-18190177 GCF_018340385.1 Cyprinus carpio
AGCTTTACTCTTCTTTTACAGAAGAGTAAAGCTCTCATTTAACAAAAACACACCAATTCACTATCTCAACAAATTAGAATATGGTGACATGCCAATCAGCTAATCAACTCAAAACACCTGCAAAGTTTTCCTGAGCCTTCAAAGTGGTCTCTCAGTTTGGTTCACTAAGCTACACAATCATGGGGAAGACTGCTGATCTGACAGTTGTCCAGAAGACCATCATTGACACCCTTCACAAGGAGGGTTAGCCACAAACATTTATTGCCAAAAAAGCTGGCTGTTCACAGAGTGCTGTATCCAAGCATGTTAACCCTCTGGAGTCTAAGGGTATTTTTGGGGCCTGGAGAAGTTTTGTCATGCCCTG
>NC_056575.1:18193729-18197580 GCF_018340385.1 Cyprinus carpio
CTATAGGAGCTTTACGCTTCTTTTCCAGGTGCTCTAAAAATTAACAATGTTGTGGGGCAAAGCTCAATTTCTTTCAATTATTCAACACTCAATTATGTGAAACTTCGTATGAAAATAAATCCAAGGTACACAGTGAACTGAAGATAAGAGTTGTAGAGTCTTTGGTTATTTTTTAATTCTGATGATTTGGGCCATCGTCATGTATAACAAAAATCGTACAACCACTTCCACACTATCTCCAACAAATTTAAGGGACTTGGTGAATGGCCGATTCAGACATAATCAACTCCAAAGCAACGCTCCTGACCAAGTTTTCCTGAGCCTTCAAAATGAGCTCTCAGTTTGGTCAGTCATCAGCACCGAACGATCCAAGTAATGGGGAAGACTCGCTTGAATCTGGTACAGTTGTCCAGAAGACAATCATTGACACCCTTCACAAGGAGGGTTAGCCGCAAACATTCATTGCCAAAAAAGCTGGCTGTTCACAGAGTGCTGTATCCAAGCATGTTAACAGAAAATTAAGTGGAAGGAAAAAGTGTGGAAGAAAAAGATGCACAATAAACTGAGAGAACTGCAGCCTTATCAGGATTGTCAAGCAAAATCGGTTCAAGAATTTGAGTGAACTTCACAAGAAATGGACTTTTCAAGAGCCACCACAGATGTGTCAAGGAATTTGGCAACAGTTGTCATATTCCTCTTGTTAAGCCACTCCTGAACCACAGACAATGTCAGAGGTGTCTTACCTGGGCTAAGGAGAAGAAGAACTGGACTGTTGCCCAGTGGTCCAAAGTCATCTTTTCAGATGAGAGCAATTTTGGAAACCAAGGTCCTAGAGTCTGGAGGAAGGGTGGAGAAGCTCATAGCCCAAGTTGCTTGAAGTCCCGTGTTAAGTTTCCACGCGTCTTGGAGTATGTCTGGGGGGACAATGTCATTCCTGTGGTTCAGGGGTCCAATGTGTTTTTTGGGAAAACCCAAAGTTCCTGCAGGCCACCGTCTTGTACCAAGAAATTTTGGCGCACTTCATGTGCTTCTTCTGCGTTGACGCCAGGCCTTTTTGAATAGATGCCCTGATTCATTTCCAGCCGGATTTACGGCAATGTGACCACACGGTGCCTAAATTAACGCACCAAATAACCGTCACGGAGACTGTTAATATTGCAACCTATAGGGTGTTGGAGTGCATTTACTGGCCGCTATTACAACTCATACCGTTGACCTGAAATATTGTCATCAAGAGGAAAAAATGAAGGAAAGGTATGAACCAAACAAATGCAGATGACGGCTTGAACGGTCCACCCATCTGTTCAAAGTACAATCAATGGGCTTCCAGTCAACCACTCCTCAGAGCAGTGCCGACAAACTGATAGACCTGCATGCCACGTCGATTGAAGATGCGGCCAGTAATGATAAGCAATAGGGTGAGTCCTCGTATACAAGCATTGCAGAAAGCGTACGGTAATGTCAATGACGCGATTACTTTCCAGAAGGTCTTATGAATGTACTCTAATTTGTTGAGATAGGGTGAATTGGTGGTGGGTTTTAAGGTAAATGGTTGTAGCCAAAATCATCAAATTTAAAAAAAGAACCAACAGACTTTAAACTACATCACATATGCTCTAGTGCATAGGATTATTTGAATAACCACCAAGTACAACGTTTCACAATTTGATTTTGAATTTGCTTGAACTAAAATGAACTTTTTCCTACTCATTACAGTGTAAATTTATTGAGATGCACCACTTGAGACATGTCTGTAATGTACAGTGACAAACTGAATGCATCAGTGAACACTGCTACACTTTTGCCGGTTTTAATAATAGATCACACTACAATGAGCATAGTGAGACCAATTAAAGTTACTTTGTAAAATGTGAAGAAAAAAAAATACTAAAAATTATCTAGTATCACTCACTGCTGTGCTGGTGTAGCTGAAGGCTGTAGAGTCCATAGAGTCTGTTCAAAAAGAGTCCATGGAGGCAGAACTAACATCAGAAGTGGAGGTAGATGCCCATTATACCACAGAGGTGGGAGGGTGGGAGAGTCCGGAGCAGAGGGGAACGCAGCGGTGGAGGTGGCTGACTCCATGGAGGCAGCTGTAACTAAAAGTAGATGAGGACAAGCCCATGGAGGTAGATGTAGCTGTTGAGTTGAAGGAATGGCTGCTTCAGCTTGGGTGTGACTCCAGCAGGTGTTGGCATTGTCCAAAGATTCCGTTTAAATCAAGAAGCAATGAAAGCATTGGATTACTTTAAAGCACAAAGGAACATAATCGTCCTGTCTGTTTAGTAAATGTATATGCTCCAAGAAAGTCTTCTCAATAAATGTAGAATGGTTGTGGAAAAGTTCTATTTTTATATGTCAGTGCATTCAACTGTCAAATTGTGAAAAACTCGTGTATTAAATAATATTTCAGTGCACACAGACTGAAAGTAGTTTAAGCTTCTTTAATTTGATTGATTTGGCCACATTTAAGCAAAACCACCAATCACAAATACTCAATTAGAATACTTCATAATGGACCAATATAATTACAAAAAATTTGTTAGTGGGAATTGTTGGCCTTCTGAAAAAGTACATATGGTCTATATTACTGTACATGTGACCCCTTCAATGATATTGGCAGGGGTCTACCTTTTGGCTTTTCACTACTTGACTCACCTGGCGTGAGCATGGAGGTGAATCAGTTCGTTGACACAGTGTACTGAGGTGGATATGGTAAAGCCCAGGTTTCTTTGGTACTAAGTGGACAGCATTTTTTGGTCACTTGTTTCTCATTTGTTTTCTACTTGACAATAGCTAATATGAAATTCTATTTGGGGATTTCAGGGTCTGGGTGAGTTTGCTAGGCCCATAGCACAACAACAACACCAACTATATATGTGTCATTTAAACATACTTTTTGGTGCTTTAGGCAGCTGTGGGCAAGATGCGCAATAGGTACATGATGGAAAAAAGAAATCAGTATCTTTCAAAAAATGCTGGTGAGACGAAAGGACGCTTGCAGAAGAGCTACACAAATCTGAGTAGTAAATGGGTGTAGCAAAAAGCACATTGGACCCAACAGTTCAGACAGATGAACCCATAGCCTACCCCACACTTCATCATCAGACTGTGGAACTTAATGACACACGGGACTTCAAAGCAAACTTGGGCTATTCGAACATCACTCCAACCCTTCCCATCCAGACTTCTGTGACCCTTGTTTTCAAAATGAAAAACAAAACTCTGCTCCTCATATGAAAAAGTGTTGGAGACTTTGGACCAATGGGAGGCAGGAACACGCCGTCTCAGGTCTTCATTTTCCTTAGGTGCAGAGTAAGCACGCCTCTGACATGGTCTGTGGTTCGGAAGTGACTTAACAAGAGGAATACTACAACTGTAGCTAAATCTTTGACACGCCTGTGTTTGGTGGTTTTGATGCCTTGACCCCAGCCTCAGTCCATTCCCTTGTGAAGTTCACTCAAATTCCTGAATCTATCTTTTGCTTGACAACTCCCATAAGGCAATAGCAGGTCTCTCTGGTTGGTTGTGCATCTTTCTTCGACACTTTTTCCTTCCACTCAACTTTCTGCCAACATGCTTGATACAGCACCTGTGAACAGCCAGCCTTTGCCAATGAACGTTTGTGGCTTACCCTCCTTGTGCAGTTTGTCAATGATTGTCTTCTGGACAACTGTCAGATCAGCAGTCTTCCCCATGATTGTGCAGCCGATTGAACCAAACTGAGAGACCATTCTGAAGGTTCAAGAACCGCCTCAGGTTACTTACTTGCAAACTATGGTTCCCTGAGTAGGAACCAGACACGCGCCCCTAGGGTCAGCATAACACCCCTGTCGGACCCGTGGGTCTGT
>NC_056575.1:18198820-18201418 GCF_018340385.1 Cyprinus carpio
ACACCTATGATATGCTCAAGGCTTACCTGATTGAATTATGTTTTTATATTTCATTTTAAGCTGCTGCCACATTCTTTTAATGCCTGCAGGATTGCACCTATATCTGAAAATTAAATGATTAGGTTTAATAAAATACTGTTCTTCCAGTTTCACCTGATATTATAACAGTTGGTAATTTACTCTAAAATAGTTCTTAATTACTAACTACAAATTACATCTTCAACAAGTATTGGTCTGCCTACAAATTTGGTGTACTTATTACTTTCTAAATCCCAAATCAACCTCAACCACTTGAACAATGAGAGACAAGAAACTGCATTTCTAATGCTTTCAAATAAACAATATACAATTGCATGAATTATCCTTGAATTGACCAAAGTGTGTAACTAGAGGGAGAAGGTACATTAAAAATATACCTTTTAAAATTTGATGTTAAATCCACTATTGTTTTATCCAAAATTATTGTTTATAGTCTTTAATTAAATTACAGTATTTAGGTGCCAATGAGTAGTACACACCCAACACTGTATAAAAGTAATTAATGTAAACTTCGCGTGGCTTCGAGCAGCTATTTTCTCCCAAGCTAACTCTCTGTCCTTCGCTGCAGCAGTGTTGCTTTTTTTTTTTTTTTTTTAATTTTTAATTTGGTTTTATAATTATTTATATTTTTGCTTGTGAGATTTATGTAGACCTCTTTTTGTCTGACGCTGTTGCCATGGTTACTCATTATATCTGTGCTCCATTAATAATGGCTTTTTATAGTTGTGGTGCATGCGCTTAACTCAGAGTCAGTCAATTTAGAGTTGATTAAACTAACTAATTTCAGCTGTTTTGTAACCGAAATCTCAGGGTAAGTCAACTCAGAGTTCAAGTTTAAACTCAGAGTTGATTGAACCTCCTTATTGAAACTGGCCCATGGAGTTGTTGGAACTGTTTGCGTTTCTAGCCAATCATAATTTAAATCTTAATTTTTTTTCTTAGAAGCTGTCAATATGATTTATAGGATTGTTTTCTGTCTGGTGTTGTGTTCGTCTTGTATCCTTTGTAATTTGTGCCTTGTCCGTTTTTGTAACTGAAGACCTGGAGCAATATAATTATTTATTCTATTTTAGCTAATTGTTAAGTGAAAATATTATGTTTAAGTCATTATTTGTTCATAGAGGTTGATTTAAAAAAAAATGAAAAGGTGTGTTTTTAACTGAGCAGAACATGCTGAGTGTTTATAATAGTTTTATTAAGTCGAATGTTGATGTCGGTATGTTTCATGTGCATTTATTGTGTCTATTATTTGTTCATAGACATTGATGTGGAAATGAAAATAAATAAAAGGCATAAGTTTTTCACGTCATTTCTAGTGAACACGTGCAATATTTACCGAATACAGTATTTACAGACGCTGCCAATAATTAATGAATAATTATTTTTTTTATGTAGCCTATATACTCCATTGTAACATAAGATCCTGAGCAAGATGCAAGTGTTGGTGTGAATTGATCAAAGTGTTGAAGTTAGTAATTTGCTTATGGCAAATTAAAACAAGTTAAAATGGAGTAAATCTCTATACATATTTTTGATTCTTCAGTTGCTTAACTGACATACTCAGTTTGTGTTTAAAACACACTCGACATTGCTTATTCTCGTGCCGTGTTAGCACTTTGTGTGAAAAACCGTTAATTTTTACCAGCAAACCGTGTGCTGTGTCACTTAAGTGGAGCATCAGCAGTGCCAGCAAAAATCGATCGCGCCGAAAAAACCCGCTTCACTGCTGCTCACGCGACTGGTGCCGAAACCCCCGCTTCACTGCTATTGATTAACATGCACGCCGAAAAAAATACATGCTGCTCATGCTTGCAGTGAGAAACCGGCATTAGACTTTACTAAAAGTTGCTTTTAGCTTCTTTATAAAAGTCTCCTACTCTTAGAAAATTCCTACTTTTAACTAAGATTTTTTTGACACTACTCCTCCAGACAGACTATAATTTTGAATTCCTCCCCTTCCTTATTTATACAGATTCCCTTTCAGTATCACTATCACTACTTAAGTCTTGTTCAGTCTCTTTTTTTTTTTTTTCAATTTTTTTTATATTTTACTACACTTCCCCCAGTTTCCATCCTATCTCCATTTTATCTTCACCCAGTCATGTTACTGGATATTCTGCTATGTACATCAATGAATGAGTTTAATTGTTTTTTTTACATGGATTCAAATTTTACTGTCCATGTGCTTTATCTGCCAGTGGAATGGAGGCCAGCAAGTACAAGCTGAGCAGGAAAACCTCACTCCCCTGATCTCAAGAGGCACACTAGTGACTGACACCAGAGGTGTTCTTGTTAATGTGCCTGCCTCCCATCATGAAAACGCCAGTTTGAATCCCCCTTAGAGCGAGTGAGAAGAGTAGAACCGGAGGGGATACACTGGTGCCAAGACCCGGATTGGAACGAGGTTTGAGGGGGTGAGTGAAACGGAGTCCAACTGGTAAGTGCTGTGCAGGAAAACCTCACTCCCCTGATCTCAAGAGACATCCTGCTCAGGCCGAGTGAGGGGAGAAGAACCAGAAGGGTTAATGTGGTGATGTGACCCAGATGGGAACCAAAAAA
>NC_056575.1:18203223-18205575 GCF_018340385.1 Cyprinus carpio
TTCCGCAGTGACCACATGTAAATGGCTTCTCTCCAGTGTGAACTCTCATGTGCCTGTTAAGGCTTCCCTTAAGATTGAAACATTTTCCACATTGTTGGCAGATGAAAGGCTTCTCTCCTGTGTGAGTTCTTATGTGGTCTTCAAAGTGTCGTTTGTAATTGAAACTCTTTCCACACTGAGTGCATTTGTAGGGTTGATCTTCAGAGTGAATTCTCAAGTGGCTTTCAAAGTGTTGTTTTTGACTGAGACTCTTTCACACAGAGGGATATGTGGGTTTCTCCTCTATGAGTTCTATATGGACTTCAAGCTTTTCATGTGATCAAAACATTCCCACACTGTTGGCAGGTGTAAGACTGCTCTCCATGTGAATATCATGGTTGGTAAAGCTTCCTTTGACGGAACTTATTCCACACTGTGGCAGGTAAAGACTTCTCCACTGTGAACTGTCATATGGCAATAAGACTACTATTTCGGTGAACTTAATTCCACGCTGTTGGAGGAATAAGGCTTTTCTCCAGTAGTGAAACTCATGGGTCTCCAAGGCTCCACGATGAGGAAACTCTTTCCACAATGAGGGCATATGAAATGCCTCTCTCCAGTGTGAATTCTAATGGGCTTTTAAGAGTTAACTTTTGACTGAAAACACTTTCCCACTATGGCAGGATAAGGCGTCTCTCCTTGTGTGAACTCTCATGGTTATTTTTTTTATATTTCTTTTTTCTGCAAATGTTTTCCACACTGTTGGCAGGCATAAGGAGTCTCACTGTGTGAGTTCTCATATGTCTTTTAATACCTCCTTTTACTTAAACACTTTTCCACTGTTATTGGCCGGGAAATAACTACTACTTCCTGTCTTTTGACCATTGTCTGAGGAACTTAGTTCAGTCTGTTGAGCAACTCAAAGATGTTTCGCAGTTATCAAATCGTGTTGATTTTACATGCTATTTCTCTCCATTTCATCAGTTCTTGACCCTCTCTTTCAGCACCATCAGGTCTAGGGAGGAGAAAAGACAAATAAAAAAGAGAATATGATTGAGGAGATGCAGTTTGACCACAGTTTGTGTCATGACTGACCAGTGGTGGGTACAAAGAAGACAGGGAGCTAAAGCGAAAGGTCAAGCATGCAAAACTCACAAGAATGGCCGAACCCCGGACATTTGGGCAATTTAGAAATCATGGCTGACACCATTTCTTTTAGGTCTGAAAGAGTACATGTATGGGACAAAAGAGGACGCATGGTCACCTATTACACAGGCCTCTTCTGGAATTAGAAACTGCTATTGTAGACATACCTATTTCCTTGCTTGTGGTAACCTCTCCCTTCTAGTCTATTGATGAGGTGGTGAATTATGAATTAGCAGAAGAAAACCATGACACCCCTCCCCCCAGATGCTCCATCAAAAAGTTATCCAGGAGGGAGGTAGAAGGAAGGCGCCAGGGGAGTACGTTGGGCCGGCCCGTGTGGCATAGAGAGGCCTAAAGCCGGAGGTCGACCAGAAAGATCCAGCAGAGCAGTAAGCAAGGAGGGGCGTAAGCCCACAAGGGAGAGAAATGCATAGCTGAAGCCACCAGGGGCGGAGCATTTGGAGCGCAAAACCCATCAGAGCCGCTCAGTGAAGCTGAAGATCTCCATGGTGGGCAAAAGACCACCACAGCCAGAGCAGGCATGACTGAAGATCCCCATGTGGATGGAAAGACCACCACAGGGGGGGGGGGGGGCCAAGCAAATAGACGGTAGGAGGGCCATTATGAATCGGGTGGAGTGGAGACCCCCACATGCCTATGCACGTGGGGTTTCATAGGTAGGAGATTGCTCTGGAGTGACCTCGGAACCGGAGTGGTTCTGTGAGTGGACACTGAGGGCTCCCAGACTGGACAGGCTCTGTGAAAACCAGTGCCAAGGCCTTTAAGATACCAGCTGCTGTGCCAGAGCTCAGAGGCGGATCTGCCACAATGGAAGCTGTCTCAAAAAGCCTGGGCCACCCGGTGAAGAGGTTCTGGACTAGCAGCCATCTGTGGAGAGGCTCTGGAAAGGATCATGATGGGAGACACTCAGGAGTGGATGCCTCTATGAAGCAGGCTCTGTACTGGGCAGCCATTTTGTGACAAGATGCTGCCGGGTGGTCATCATGTGAAGAGAAATCTGAAACAGGCAGCACGTGTCAGAAAAAATCCCATGTGCTATTTAGGCACAAATGCGCCCAAAACAAAGGTGTTCAGTGCTGTACCTCCTCGGTACTTATGGGATCATCAAAGGTCTAGAAAACAAGTCCTGGAGCGATCAGTATACTCCAGACCCTCTGCAGCACTCCGAATTCCAAGGTAAATCCCCTCAGACTCAGCCCCTGTGCA
>NC_056575.1:18205709-18209774 GCF_018340385.1 Cyprinus carpio
GTGAGCAACTCAAAGGTGTTTCTCCAGTTATAAAATCGTGTTGATTCTTATATTGATATTTCTCTTCCATTTCAATCAGTTCTTGACTCTCCTCTTTCAGCACCATCAGGTCTAGGGCGAGAAAAGACAAATAAAAATGAGAGATGATTGAGATGCAGTTTGACCAATGTTTGTGTACATGACTGACCAGTGGTGGCGTACAAGAAGACAGGGAGCTAAAGAGAAAGGTCAAAGCAATGCAAAAACTCACAATGAATGGCGAACCCCGGACATTTTTGGCAATTTAGAAATCATGGCTGGACACATTTTCTTTTAGGTCTGAAAAGAGTACATGTATGGGAAAAAGAGGACGAATGGTCACCCTATTGCACAGGCCTCTTCTGTAAATTATAAACTGCTTATTGTAGTTACATTACCTACTTTTGCCATCTGATTGTGACCATGAAAAACACCCCTCCCCCCAGATGCTCCATCAAAAAGTAATCCAGGAGGGAGGTAGAAGGAAGCCGGACCAGGGGAAGGTACGTTGGGCCAGGCCGGTGTGGCAGAAGATGGCCTAAAGCCAGAGGTTGACCAGAAAGATCCAGCAGAGCAGTAAGCAAGGATGGGGCGTAAGCCCACAAGGGCAGAGAATGCAGAGCTGAAGCCCACCAGGGCGGAGCATTTGGAGCGCAAACCCACCAGAGCCGCTCAGTGAAAGCTGAAGATCTCCATGGTGGTGCAAAAGACCACCACAGCAGAGCAGGCATGACTGAAGATCCCCATGGTGGAGTGGAAGACCACCACAGCAAATAGATGGTAGAGAGGGCTACATTATTGAATCGGGTGGAGCTGGAGACCACCACATGCCTGCACGTGGGGTTTCATAGGTAGGAGTATGCTCTGGAGCTGACTCAGGAACAGGAGTGGCTTCTTGAGTGGACACTGAGGGCTCCCAGACTGGAGCAGGCTCTGTGACAACCAGTGCCAAGGCCCTTAAGATACCAGCTGCTGTGGCAGAGATCAGAGGTGGATCTGCCACAATGGAAGCTAGTCTCAAAAGCCTTGGGCCCACCCGGTGAAGAGGTTCCAGACTAGCAGCCATCTTGTGGAGAGGCTCTGGAAAGGCATCTATGATGGGATGACACTCAGGAGTGGCTGCCATCCTATGAAGAGGCTCTGTACTGGCAGCCATTTTGTGACAAGATGCTGGCCTGGCGGTCATCATGTGAAGAGACTCTGAACAGGCAGCCGTGTCAGAAAAAATCCCATTGTGGGCTATTTAGTCCACAAACGCCCCCAAAAGACAGGTGTTCAGTGCTGTACCTCCTCCAGGTACTGATGGGCTCATCAAAGGTATAAGAAAACAAGTCCTTGAGAGCCGAATCATTATACTCCAGCCCCTCTGCAGCACTCCTGAATTCCAAGGTAAATCCCTCAGGTCAGTCCCCTGTTGCCAGAGGAAACTCAATGCCGATAATTGGACCATACGTTGGTAGAGGGGGCTGCTGGTTGTAGAGGCTGGCAGAGGGAGGTTGGCCATTTTCCGCTGAGTTCTCATTTGGCTGATACATTCTGTCATGGTACTGGAGTTATGAGGCAAGGACTCAATGCAGGAGAAAAATTGTACTTTTTAATAATAAAATGAAACAAAACAAACAAAAACTACCCAGAGGGGGAAAAACAGACAGGCAGGCAGGCTTGGAACAAAGCACAACACTGCAAGGCAGAAAACAGCATAGGGTTAACGTAAACACCCACACTTATCCCTGACGAAAACAATGGATCAGCACAGGACTGGCAGACACCAGAGAATAAATAGAGCAGTCAACAGGTGGACGCCCTCAACAATAAGGAGGTAAATGGGAGGGGACAGACAATAAACAGAGAGCACATGTCCGTCAATAAACACACAACAAGCCATGTGCTCACACAAAACAGTGTCCTCTGTGCTTCTCCGGGAACACACAGAATAACGTGACAATTTGCATAGTACCAACTTAACCCCTATAGCAGATGGTAATTGTTTTGGGCGTCTGTAAATCTTGCCAGTGCCATTATTTCTGTCAATAAAATGTCATAACCTATTTCCTTGGAATAATCAGAATAAGTATATTTAATTTAATAATCCCATACAGCTTCATTACAGCTGCAGACAGGCATATGGAAAATGGCATCATAGCACCGTTAAAGCTGCAAGCGCTTGCTTGGGACAAAATATGTTCTGTTTCAAAGTAATATGATTATTGTAAGCTGGACTACGGTGTGGCCGCGGCTGGGGGGGCGATGGGGAGTCAGAGATAGTGCGAATCGCGTAGCGTGGCCCCAGGACAACTGTGGGCACAAAGCACGGTGAGAAGCATCGCCGCTAATGATGGGGGGGGGATTTCCTATATAAAAGGATTTCTTTGTTGTCGATCAGCAATTGTCAACATAATTGCCATGAAACTGAACATAAGTAGATAATAAACTAGTGAAAGTCAAGGGGAGATTGGCGGGGCAATATCACTTTTGTGATTGGCCAAGACCGGCAAGACTGGAGCCAATGGAAGCTTCGCCGTCCGTGCGCGTCTTGATTCCCTGAGAATCAAAAGCAGACCGCTTGGGGAAATGATCTTTGGAAGGATTATTGTTTGACGATCTTGCCAACTCTCCACGCATCACCGTGAACCACGCATTACACTTTTCCACAAGCTTTACGCCACACATCCATTTTCTCACAGCACAGTAAAAGGCGCAAAGCAAAGAGGACCCAGATAGCAATACTTGCCTGGATCCGTGTTTAAGCCCCTTTGCTTCCGTTTCTAGTCTTAGAGACGTTTCTGATTCGAACCAAGCCTGCCAGATAGAGGTTTCAGCTAAACATTCTAACCGCCATCAGTTCAGTATTTACCATTTTACAGATCTGGCCCAGATCACTTTTCCATAGGTAACCTAAAGACATTAGCTGTGTCTGACACTGATTTGGTCCAGATCTGCACATGAATCTGGAGCCGACACTGTTTTCACATAGGCTACACTGGTGTGGCCCGAATCTGTGATACATATCTGTTTCCACTGCATTTCTAAAAGGGCTAAAAACTGCTCTGGCCCATATCTGCAAACGGATTTGAGCCAACACTGTTTTGACCATAGACTGTCAGAGACTACCTGATGTGGACCACATCCGAAGTGCACCTATCAGGCTGTGTGAAGAGCTCCATGGAATAAACATTTTCAAAACAATATAGTTTACCTGTCTGCATATTTTTTTTTTTTCTATCTAGAGCATGAGATAACCGGATTGTCATTAAGCTGGAGCAATATTATCAGTGTTTAAAAACTATACAGCAACATTTCTAGATGCTATAGATTACGTTACAGCACAGGTCCGCTTTGAGCTCCGTTTTAGATCCGTTTTACGACAGTGCTAAAAGTGCCAGAGTAGCGTTGGGTCTCTCTTGACTGTCGCCTTGGCAGGTATACGTCCACATCAGGTACTCTGGGACTTCCAGTCAGAAGTGCAAAAAATAATAAAAAATATCATCAAACCAAGCTGTCAGCGGAGATTTATCTGACCAGCTAGGCTACCGCACGTAAGTTTTTATGTGTTTATTCTGTGTTTATTATGTACATCTATTTTTATGCTATTCTAATTTACTGTCTATTACTTAAACTGCAGTAAGTGAAATGTTGCTTGCCTGCAGATATGCAGCAGCAGGCTGTTAGTTGCGCATCTAGTCTTGTAAAGTCAAAGATCTACAGGAAAGCCACCGCTTTCTTAAGGGGCCAGTCAGCCTAAGTGACAGTACTGCAGAATAGACCCAATTAGAGGATAAATCAATCAACTTTTTTAATAATGTTATATACCGCATTCATTTTAAACACTCACTTGAATTGTATGCCGCTAAAGCTAGCTATCATCTAACAGTGTCAATCACTGATGCCACAACCTGCAGCTTTCTTATCTTTTTCATTTTTGAGCACCACTTTTTGGCTTGCTGAACATTAAAGTTGCTTTGGCTGTTAACAACTATTAAGTAAACACTCTCAGAAAGACTTCTTTTTGTGTTTTATGGTGGTTGGCAAACCAACTTAACGGTGCAT
>NC_056575.1:18210774-18344187 GCF_018340385.1 Cyprinus carpio
ATACTGTCATCTAAAAAACATTGCAAGAAATTGGAGGTTTTGTTTCTAATCAAGACTTGGAGAAACTTGTTCATGCCTTTATCACCAGCAGGGGGGACTACTGTAATGGTCTCCTCACCGGCCTTCCCAAGAAAACCATTAGACAGCTGCAGCTCATCCAGAACGCTGCTGCCAGAATTCTGACTTGAACCAGAAAAAAATCTGAGCATATCACACCAGTCCACAGGTCCTTACACTGGCTTCCAGTAACTTTTAGGATTTATTTTAAAAGTACTGTTTACTCGTTTATAAATCACTCAATGACCTAGGACCAAAATATATTGCAGATATGTTCACAGAATATAAACCTAACAGAGCACTCAGATCATTAGGATCGAGTCAGTTAGAAATACCAAGGGTTCACACAAAACAAGGGGAGTCCGCCTTTAGTTACTATGTCAGCCCGCAGTTGGAATCAGCTTCCGAAGAGATCAGATGTGCTAAAAACATTAGTCACATTAAATCTAGACTCAAAACTCATCTGTTAGATGGTGGATGTTTGAATGAGACTGTGCGAAATGATCGCACTGTATTTTAAATATAAACTGTTACTTTATGTAAATCATTTCTATTTTTAATGTTTTAAATTCATTTTAAATATAAGTCAATTTTTAAATCATTTTCCACTTTTTAAAAATTGCTTGTGTTATTTTGTTCTTATTTGTCTTCATGATATTTACTTTCTTTTAGTAAAGCACTGACATTAACATTGTGTACGAAAATGTGCTATATAAATAACTGCCTTGCCTATTATTATTATAGGTTATACATTATAACCATTATAACAATAATGGTGTTTTAATAGATGGTCAACTGTACCACAGTTTCCTAAAAAACTAATGTAGGAGTTGAGAAGGAATAAGTGGTTGTTGGGCAAGAAAGAGGCCAATCCAAATCTTTTTAGAGTTCTATTGCCAGCCCCTATGGAGCACACTTGTGGGAACTGAAAAGACAAAGCTTGCCATTTCAGCTAGAGTTTACTGGCCTGGAATGGGGGTAGACATTGTTAAATTGGTTAATATAAAGTTTATTTCCTTTCAACTTTTGCCATGAGAGTATCAATGACTTGTTTCGGAGTACATTTCTCATCTTCTTCTGAATATCTACGTTTGCAGTGTGCCCAGTGCCAGTTCAGTAGGTCCCCCCATCCATCAACAGCAGCCCAAGTACAATCCCATATGTGTATGTGTCACAGAATATGGTCATAATTTAAATGTATTTGTTGTGCTCAACGTTTTAAATTTAAGGTGGCAAGCCTCTGGAACTTGCTAGGTATGGATCTAGTGGGTAAAAGTCACCAGGGACCAACAAAGGCAAACATTGTGTACATTTGTGTCCTGGTCAAGCTAAGTACACCAAAATGGACGCGGGCTTATGCAATTCCCAATAAAACTGCTGCAGTACTGTCTCGCTGCGAATTATCAATTTCTTTTTATTGATTTTTTATCTTTTTTTTTTTTTTATTGGCGGCACCAAAGAGGATACCTCATGTGACCAGGGCACTGAGTTTGTGAACCAGGTTGTAGCTTGTATATTTATCGTGCAAATAAAATATGCAATCAACCATAAATGTGTTTGTACAAATCGAATCCTACAAACCTATGCATGTTTTGCAAACAGATCAATAGGGAACTCTGTGCCTGTCCTCAGTGTGGAAAGAAGCCTCTGTGCCCCATATCATCCACAAACTAACGGGCTTGATGGAAAAACTAAATGGAACCATTCAGAGGTGAACCTTTATTAAAAGTTGGCTTTGTGGGAATATAATCTTCAAGGTTATATTGGTTGTTTTCCAAGTTAGTTATACTGATATAATTTTCAACTCCTCTTGGTTCGACACTAGAGCCTTGTGTAATTTTTGTGGATACCATGACCTGGAAAAATGGGATGAGTACCTAGATTGCATGTAATGTTCAGCTGACAACTAGGTTCTCCCAATTTTCTAATGTTTGGCATGGAGGCCACAATACCCTTGTGAGGTGGGACGTTTGAGGTATGATATAATTTACGTTCTTCACTAAAAATGTATGTTTCAATTCCAAATTGATTACATAATTTCAATGTTTCTATATTTAAAAAATGGTCAACAGCACAGTGGAATCTGTGATAGCAGAGGGACACTGTGTCAGGGGCTATTTCTCCTCAAGGAGGAAATGGACTATATAGTCAAGGAGAATGTGAAGAAAAAACAGGAGCGGGAATGAGAGGTGGCAAATCAGCACCATTTCTCTGTAGGCCAAAAAGGTCCTACGGAAAAACATAAGGACCCAGCAAAAGGAAAGGGGGCAAGCTTGAATCTTTCTCCCACACGTCTCCCCCAAATCTTCCTCTTACCTGTCTCTACTGGATTATCAATGCCACTTTCCTCTTCCTGTGTCCCACACTACAGTTGCAACAGTTACAACCAGCTGATGCCAAGGATGCAGTACATAGCTGTAAGTGCTGATGGAAAATCACACTTTATAGTTTTTTCCTTTTTTCAGTGTTAGGTATAAAAAGTGCCTGGGCTGGAAATAGCCAGCCATGTACTGGTGTCCACAAGTGGGACCCTATAAACTGTTTTATCAAGATATTTTACAGATTGGCCCTGGGAAAGGAGTTGGAGAGTGAGGTATATATGTTAGTGATGTTTGTTTGTTGTGTTTGTTTGTCTGTCAGATAAGGCTTTCATGTAGGTTTATAAATTTGAATTAATGTTTCATTTTCCAATGTTTTCCAAGGTAATAAATGCGTTTCTGACACTGAAGGTGAGGCGCAGCACAACTTGACCTCACCAGAGAAAGCCTTCCATAGTTGACACATTTGCTATAACAGCCATGTGGAATGGAAAATATCGGGGACTCAAGGTCTGCTTGGTGTAAAATTAACTTGTGTTTTCAGTACAAAAAGGCCTGGATGCTTTGTTTACCAATGTTGTAGATAATAAATGTTTGCTTTCTTTTTATTTTCAGGCGGGACCAGCAAACTATGAGGTCATAGTGGGGCATTGTAAATGAGCGTCACCATTGGTTTTAGTTGTAAGAGTTTATGATTGAGAATAGTTTTCTTTTGAGGCTTTCCTATCCCTTAAAATGTTGATTTTCCACTTTATATTCCCTTATTGTGATGTCTTGGAATCTTATTACCTAGGTTATATACCCATCTAAAAAAAAAACATTCTGCTTGACCCACTTGGAGAGCTGACATCAAGAAGAAAAAGGTGTTTGCAAACAACAAGGTATTCAATTCACCACAGTCTGATGTAGTGTTTTTGGGAAGTTGTGTATGATAGAAAGAAGGGGAAAAAATCTGTTTGTAGAGCAATGATGAGAAAAAAGGGAGTTCCAAACTCACCCACTTCAGACGGATACTACGTCATGTGGTGTTTGCTTTGAAGGTGTGTGGACAGCACATGAAATGTTCATTGAAATGGGAGGATTTTATTGTATTTATTTATTTATTTTTCAGTTTGCAGAACATATTCTGCACAATACCAATACTGACTTCTCCAATGAACCACAAGACATAGCACAGTTTAGGCTGGAGATTGTATCAAAACACTGCTATAGAAATCTGGTATTTTCATTTATTTAACCATGAAAGTTATTGACATGCCTTTTGATGTGCATCACTTTCATTAGTGTTTTGAAAATCTGACCTAAAAAAAGCATACCCTGCCTATTGTATTGTAACTCATAGATGACCTAAGTGACCTGTGTTCACTTTTGTGGGGGAGGCAGAAACATTTGATGACTCTGCAGATGATCTCTGGGTAACCTTTTTATTATTAAAATGGTGTGTGGAATATTAATAAATACATTAGCACAATTGTTGACAATGTTGCTAAAATTTTATTTATTTTTTTACAGATTTCCTGTGGGCGCTGGTTCCATATCAACTGGGTTAATAATCCACCCACAGACAATTTTTTTTTAATGCTTTTCTTGCAATAAATAAAATTGCATTTTAAAGCCATTATTTTTTGTAGACTTTTTTTCTTTTTTTGTAAATTGTTACACCTGCTGCAATTTTGGCTTTGTTATTTAAATATTTATTTGTTAATTAAAATGAAGTAACAATTTAAACAACACCCGTGACAGACATTGTGGTTTCAAAATAAGCCTGCGCTACAGACTTCTGCATTATAACCAAAGCCTCAAACACGCTTAATTCGGTTGTAAGTTGGGGAATACCTTGCTTCTCAAATCCATTTTCAAGTTTCAGAGAAAAGACGGTACTTTTTGAACCATTTTGCTTCCCGTACATCCAGTTGTGCTTCATGAATACGTTAGTTCTGATAATACGTATGGTAACCGGCAACTCCGAAAGACATGTAGTATGATTGCGTAAAGGGGAACAGACATTCCGAGGGGAACCGAATCGACTGCTACACCGGCTGCAGTTGGACGTGTCGTTGTCGATGATTTTCATTATCAATTATTATCGATTAGTTGTTGCAGCCCTACCAAAAGTCATCCACTGTTTAACATTAAACATTGAAAATTTTGCAAACCAACTGTAAATGTGACCGTATTAATGCTGTGAAATGATTCATTGAATTAATCACATCCAAAGTAAAAGTTTTTGTTACATAATAATATATGTGTGCAGTGTGTATATTTATTATGTATATATAAACACACATATTCAGCATATATTTTGAAAATATTTATATGTATTTCCATGTATATATTTTTACATTTACATTTAATCATTTAGCAGACGCTTTTACCCAAAGCAACTTACAAAATGAGAACAATAGAAGCAATCGGACCAACGAGAGAACAACATCTAAAAGGTGAATCTTAGTTATTTGTAATGTGATGGAATAGTTGATTTTTTTCATTGATTTTACTCAAATTGTGAAACTCATGTATTAAATGAATTAAATGCACACAGACTGAAGTAGTTTAAGTCTTTGGTTCTTTTAATTGTGATAATTTTGACTCACATTTGACAAAAACCCACCAATTCACTCAACAAATTAGAATACTTCATAAGACCAATAAAAAAAAAAACATTTTTAGTCAATTGTTGGCGTTCTGGAAAGTATGTTCATTTACTGTTCATGTACTCAATACTTGGTAGGGGCTCCTTTTGCTTAAATACTTCCTCAATTTGGCGTGGCATGGAGGTGATCAGTTTGTGGCACTGTTGAGGTGGTATGGAAGCCCAGGTTTCTTTGACAGTGGCCTTCAGCTCATCTACATTGTTTGGTCTCTTGTTTCTCATTTTCCTCTTGACAATACCCCAGAGATTCTCTCTGGGGTTCAGGTCTGGTGAATTTGCTGGCTAGTCAAGCACACCAACACCATGGTCATTTAACCAACTTTTGGTGCTTTTGGCAGTGTGGGCAGGTGCTAAATCCTGCTGGAAAATGAAATCAGCATCTTCAAAAAAAGCTGGTCAGCAGAAGGAAGCATGAAGTGCTCCAAAATTTCTTGGTAAACAGGTGCAGTGACTTTGGTTTTCAAAAAACACAATGTATGGCCACCAGCAGATGGCATTGCACCCCAAATCATCACAGACTGTGGAAACTTAACACTGGACTTCAAGCAACTTGGGCTATGAGCTTCTCCACCGTTTCCTCCAGACTTCAGGATCTTGGTTTCCAAATGAAATACAAAAACTTGCTCTCATCTGAAAGAGGACTTTAGACCACTGGGCAACAGTCCAGTTCTTCTTCTCCTTAGCCCAGGTAAGACACCTCTGACGTTGTCTGTGGTTTAGCAAATTCCTTGCACGTCTGTGTGTGGTGGCTCTTGATGCCTTGACCCCAGCCTCAGTCCATTCCTTGTGAAGTTCACTCAAATTCTTGAATCGATTTTGCTCGACAATCCTCATAAGGCTGTCGTTCTCTCGGTTGGCTGTGCATCTTTTTCTTCCACACTTTTTTCTTCCACTCAACCTTCTGTTAACATGCAAGGATACAGCACTCTGTGAACAGCCAGCTTCTTTGGCAATGAATGTTTGTGGCTTACCCTCCTTGTGAAGGGCGTCAATGATTGTCTTCCCCATGATTGTGTAGTCTAGTGAACCAAACTGAGAGACCATTTTGAAGGCTCAGGAAACCTTTGCAGGTGTTTTGAGTTGATTAGCTGATTGGCATGTCACCATATTCTAATTTGTTGAGATGAATGGTGTTTTTTTGTTAAATGTGAGCCAAAATCATCGAAATTAAAGGAGCCAAAGACGTAAACTACTTCAGTCTGTGTGCTCTCTCTGACTCTACCTGATGAATACCTTTCAGCAGCCTGTCTTATTTTCTAAACAACAACAAAAAAAAGAGAATTTCCTTTGCCTCAACTATATAATGCACTCATTGGTATATAAAGTAATTACATTCTGAAATATTATCTGTTTACCACTCAGCTTCAAAATTATTGCAGGAGAGCTTTCATCTTTGTGTTTAAGATCAACGACATCTCCCTCATTAATTGCTTTTTGAAGTATGTCCATTTTCTTTACAATGTCTAGCGAAGCGTCATTCTCTGTCCATTAAATTAAGGCCCACATCTTGTATAACTGAAAAGAAACAATGTTTTTGATAGATATTAAAAATAGAAAACTGGACAGAGAAAAACAGGCAGTTTAACGTTAGACAGTTTAGATAGACGGACGGGCGGACAGACAAACAGATAGACGGAGACCCTGCCATGTTATTTACTTATGCATTTAATCCGCAACATTAGGCTGTGTGTCACTAGTACAATACTATACAGCAATTTTTTTAACACTTTTAGGCATTTTAAATGTAGAAAAAAATAACATCCACTCACCTGCTTCAGCTAGAATAGAGACTGTCCACGGTCAACGGTCTTTTAATTGCGTCACTCACGTCATACGTAGTAACATAGTTATTTTTACCATGTAGTCATGTTATGTATTATTATTGGTTTTTTTTGGGGGGATTATTTTTTCATTTGCCTAATATGTCAAAAAAATATATTGATTCACTTTAAAGAAAAAACATTAAAATTTGAGAAAAAAGCAACATAAAAAATGTTATTTGGTACTTGCAGTCAGTGACATTAGAAAATGTAGTACAAGTTTTACCTACAAAAGAGAGACAGAAGTTCCAAACGTTACTAAGAGAAGATGGGATGGTCAGGTTAAAAGTATAAGAAGGTAAAAAAGATATTATATATATATTAACTTATTGTTTATATATTGTGGACATGAGGCATGGAACTGTTTGATGTTGTCAATGTTGCCTTAACATTGGATAAACTATAAAACATGGCTACATCCAGTGTGTATAGTAAGTCATTCACATATATTTTTTTCTGCATCATTATATGATGCTGCATTACTTTCATTCTGATTGTCATTTATTAGTATGACCTTGGTGACTAATCTTTTTTATACATATAAATATTATGTAGGTAGTCAGGCGATCTGTCCACAAATGTGTGGGACAATCCTTTAGAAACTCCTGTAGAAAAGCAGCAATTAGGGGTGACCAAAACTTTCCATAAATTTCCAAATATTTATTTTGGCCTGATCTAAAGTCATCGGTGTCCAAATTTGTGCGTTCTTGCCCTACTTGTCAATTGGCAGGTAACCCAAACCAAGTCGTTCAGCCAGCTCCCCTTAACCCAATTCCAGTTCTTGGTGAGCCATTCGAGCGATTAATTATTGACTGCGTGGGGCCCTTGCCTAGGTCAAAGTCAAGTTACCAGTATGTCTTGACCATTATGTGTGCTGCGACTCATTACCCTGAAGCGGTTTCCCTTCACACTCTTAAAGCAAAACAGTTGTTCAAGAGCTTATTAAGTTTTGCTCTATGTTTGGCTTACCAAAGGTGATCCAATCAGATCAAGGTACTAATTTTACATCTAAAGTATTTTCTCAGATGTTAAATGAGTTGGGTGTTAAGCACCAATTGGCTAGTGCTTACCACCCAGAATCCCACGGTGCATTGGAGCGATTTCATCAGACTCTTAAGTCGATGCTTTTAAAATTTTGCATTGAGACTGGCAAGGAATGGGTTGAGGGCTTACAATTAATCATGTTTGCTGCAAGGAAGAGTGTCCAGGAGTCACTGGGTTTCAGTCCAGCAGAGCTAGTGTTTGGGCACACCGTACGAGGACCTCTTAAGTTGATCAGTGAGCAGTTCTTGTCACAAAGTTCTTCACCTATGCCCATCCTTGACTATGTCAGTTCTTTTCATGAACGTCTTTACAAGGCCTGTGAGATTGCTAAAGTTCATCTGGCTAACTCCCAGAGTAAGATGAAGGTGCAGTATGATCGAGTGTGGCCTGTACTTTTCAGCCTGGTGAGTCTGTGCTTGTCCTGCTTCCAGTACCTGGCTCTGCATTGCAGGCTCGGTTCTCAGGACCTTACACAACTGAGAAGAAGCTGAGTGACACCAACTATGTCATCTGTACTCCTGATTGAAAGAAGAAAAGCAGGGTATGTCATGTGAACATGTTTAAGGCTTATGTTGCACAGACCGTGAATGAAGCGAGTTCTCCTAAGCCAGTGCCTTTGACTACTGTTTTTGACCCCAGTGTATTGCCCTGAGGAGGATGGATTAATGGCAAAAGATGCTCCAACTTCGTGTGTCCGTTTGCAGAATTCTGCCATTCTGGCTAATTTGGAGACCTGCCTTTCCCATTTGTCTGCAAGTGAGTTTGAGGCCATTAGTAGTTTGATTGGTAAATATTCCAGCCTTTATGATGATGTGCCGTCCCAAACTACTGTACTATGTCATGATATTGATGTAGGTAACAGTCAACCAATTAAGCAACATCCTTACCGAGTGAACCCAAAGAAACGTGACCTTATGAAATCTGAGGTTCAATATTTGCTTGATCATGGGCTGGCTGTCCCTAGCCATAGTCCATGGAGTTCCACTTGTATATTAGTGCCTAAGTCTGACTCCACCATCAGATTTTGTACTGATTATCGGAAACTCGATGCTGTAACTAAGCCAGATTCCTTCCCACTTCCAAGAATGGAAGATTGTGTTGATCGAGTTGGTAGTGCACGCTGAGTCACAAAATTAGACTTGCTAAAAGGGTATTGGCAAGTTCCTCTAACACCACGTGCTTCGGAGATATGCGCATTCATAACACCTGATGCCTTTTCTGCAATACTATGTCATGGCTTTTGACATGCAAATGCACCTTCCACCTTTCAAAGACTCATGAACAGAATATGGTCAGGACTGCAGAATACTTAAGTTTATTTGGATGATGTTGTGGTATACTCCAACTCGTGGGAAGATCACTTGGTCAAGTTGGGTGAAGTGTTTGGACGGTTAGCTGATGCTTCACTAACTTTAAATTTAGCAAAATGTGAATTTGCTAAAGCTGTAGTTGTATACCTTGGTAAGTGTGTGGGACAGGGTCAGGTGCGACCAGTTGAAGCTAAAGTTTCTGCAATTGTTGAGTTTCCTACACCGACTAATAAGCGTGAGTTGAGGTGCTTCTTGGGTATGGCAGGATACTATCGTGGATTCTGCAAAAACTTTGCTGCCATTGCTTCACCCCTAACTGGCCTCCTTAGTACATCTAGAAAGTTTGTGTGAACATCAGAGTATATAAGTGCTTTTAACGCTGCTAAAGACCTTCTTTGTACTTGCCCTGTCCTTTCTGCTCCCAATTTTGCATGACCTTTCCAGTTGCAGGTGGATGCCAGTGCTACCGGAGTCAGTGCAGTTTTGCTGCAGGAAGATAAAGTGGGCATTGAACATCCTGTATCTTTTTTTCTCTAAGTTTTCTAAGAGTCAACAGAATTACAGTACGATCGAGAAAGAGGCATTGGCTTTATTGTTAGCACTTCAACATTTTGAGGTGTATTTGGGTGGAAGTGATGGCTCCATTACAGTTTATGCCGATCATAATCCCTTGGTGTTTCTTTCGAGAATGTCTAATTCTAACCAACGTTTGATGCGCTGGTCTTTTATTATGCAAGAATATAACACCGAAATCCGGCATAAAAAAGGAGCTGAGAACATTGTTGCAGATGCTCTGTCTAGAACTTATGTTCTGGATAAGTGACACTTGTCCTTTGGTATATTTTTGTATTACAACTTTTGGCTGTAATCTTTTGTGGTGAGGGTGTTACGTCCAAGGATGTATTTGTTTTGTTTTGTTTTCTCCCTGTTTCTCTCTCTACCCCTTTACTTCCCATAAGCAGGAGGTAACGGCTGCCATCTGATTCCAATGATTGGTGCCTACAACAAGGAATTTGGTTTGTCCTGGAAGTTATTTTCTGTTTGTCCGTACTTATGTTATTGTTTGTTACCTGTTGAGCTTATATTGTTAATTTATTGGGAATGTGTTAGTAGAGAGATGGGTGCCATTTTCTTTATGTTTTTTTTTCTCCCGTTTATGCTAGTTAGGGAGTTAGTTTATTTTTATTGTATTTTTGTTTCTTTCCTTTTGTTAGCTTGGTTAGTTTCTCCCAAATAGTTAGAGGGTTTTTGTTTGTTATGTTGGCGTTGCTCCCTCTTGAAGTTTTGACATCCTCACATATCTGTAAAATAAAAGAACTTGTTTTCGATATTGAGTCGATTGTTGGCCTTCGTTAAAGCTCTGGGTTTTTTTTTTTGTTTGTTTGGTTTTTTTTGCATTCTATTGTTATCACAGTTAAAAAAAGGATTTTGTTTTAAGGAATGATACCTTTTAAAATCCAATATGGGATTATATTTTAGTTTAATTTTGTCAAACTCTTTGTCTCTTTGTCCAGTGTTGGGAAGGTTACTTTGGAAATGTAACCTTCCATTTCAAATGAAAGGACTTTAGCAAGCTCTTTTTACTTTGAGATCTTTTTGAGGTTAAATACAGATTTAAATCATAAGATATAGTTTTACTAGCTATGATACTGTTTTTGAAATCAAATCTTTGGATGGCTATTGCTAATAAGCTTATGAAAAAAAACAGGTAATCTTAAATAAAGGATCAACAGTTATTAGTTAAAACACTGGCATCTAACAATGCCTTGTATATGTGGAAAAGTGGACTTTGTAATCATTAACCTCAAACACGTCCGCCAGAATACAGTTACGAACGTTACACAGTTACGGACCAAATGATAAAGGATAAAGGGACAAGTGTTGTAATAGTCATGAGGGACGAAACAGGGATGTTCGAACGTCCGTCCGCGTACAACGTTACCAAAGCGGATGTACTGCGGAACCTAAGCAGCGGAGACGTTCGGATCCGTCCGTCCACGTACGGGCGGATGTCCCGTTTGTGGACTTGTCCGGGGTAAACCTTGTAATTCCAGAATTAAGGCTAATAATGGCTGAATAAAACAAAAGAATAATGATAAAAGAATAATGTCTCATACCTGGGGAAGGTGTGAAAGGCTCATCGAGTGAAGGGGCAGTCTGCCGGTCCAGTCATGAGATAATAGCACAAAGGAGAGCTTACAGGGGCCATAAATCAATTTTATTAGCCTTTTATTAGCCTTCTCTAAAAACACATGACATGGGCTTAGAAAATGTTTCATAAAATTCACAGTTTGTGAGATTATGTTCTGAAATATCAAATGAAGCATTAGAAGACTTGTGGCTGTAGCTTCATTATGTTTCTAAAATCATATCCTACATCAACATTTTTTTTATACATTTAAAAAATATGTTTTTAATATTTTTATTTTTGTTTTCATGTTTGAGCTTATACATATCTCTATTTTCATAACTGTCTGAGTAATTCTGATTCCTGAACAGTAAACTTTGAAGTGTCAGCTTTGTGAATATATGTTGATTATATATCTAGTCAGAAATAATCATGAGCAGCAACCTTTTAATAAAATAGTAGGCAGTATACACTGTGTACTGGGCAGTAAGCAGTAAGCAGTAAGCAAGTATGCCATTTCGAACACAGCAACAGACTGCCCTTTTTCACTCCCTGACAGAAAAGTTCAATAAATCAAAATTAATTACATGAATTAATAAATACATTCTTGTGAAGTGAAGTATGAAGTCAAAATAAAAAAGATAGCTCAATTGTAAACTAAAAAAGATAGCTCAATGTACTGTACAGCAAACATATTAACTGCATTATGTCCTATTTGAATCAGATTAACAAGTTTCATAATTACCCTTTCTGTGTATTTGTTCTTAGCATCACAATGGCCACTTGCAGTCCATACAGCCGTCCAGAGCCATTCAAATGTAAATGTGTTGCTACACGTGTCACAAGAAAGGTGGTAGCCTATGTAAAGTGTGGAGACAAAATTGAAGCAGAGAAACACAAATTAACAGCATTCATTGTTAACATTGATGGCATTAATACTTACATGTCATCTAAGAATGGTGAGTACAGCAGGAACAACTGTGACCCACTGAGTAAACAACTGTAAAATCAACAGATCAACAAAAAAGAATCAATCACTGGAAAACTCCACAGAGTGCAAAGTTTTCACAGTCCATTATAACTGCTGCTTGTCACTAAGATCTTAGGATAAAAGCCAAACGTTGTGGCCTCAACAGACATTTATCAAAAAACTGTATTAACCTTAAGTAAAACTCTGGTCATGATTAACAGCTCTAAATGAGCAGTGCATGTCTGTACTGACATTACTTACACACAAAAATTCAATGGTACAACCCAGATCAGACAAGGCCACTGCAACTTTAGCAATTTTGATTGCCTTAAATTTTTTTTGGACTATTTCTTTATAATTTAAAATGATTGTGACGCTACAAAAATGTGCAGCTAAAAATAAAGTATTTTTGAATATACTTACATATTTGATGAAAACAACATTTAGTACAGTATTGTGCAAAATACCTGTGCATAATTAAATCACTCTAATTGCAATTAATGGCAAAATAAATGTTTGGAAAAGGAAATATCAATCATACACAGTTTTAAAATACACATCTCAAAGTTCTGCACAATACCGTTTATTTAATAATATAACAAATAAGTAATTACATCAAAATCACTTAAAATTATAATAAACTATGACTTAAGAATACATTAATTATTTAAAGGGGTCATGAAAAACTGTTTTATTGAGAACAAGATACCAATCTGACTGCTTTTCTACTTCCTCATAATTTTGATGTAACAGACAAAAACTGCATCAACTTATTTAAAGCCTCTTTGGGCCTTCACTTGGTGTGTCAGTTAACTCACAGATGACAGAAAACAGGATTACTGGACTAAAAATAATATTACCTTTCAAAGGATCCTAATGTAAAGGAAGTTTTCAAAAGAGTTCCACATGTAATACAGACTTTGTATGAAAAAATGTTAATCATAGCAGTGGGCATTTACACTGAAGTCTTTAAGGAGACACATCCCTTTAATTGGAGTATTTAAATCAGAAGATCATTTAAACATGCGGTTCATGAACCCTCTAAACTTTTTATCCACATACTGATTTTTTTACTGAGTTTTAATTACTTTAAGTGATTTATTTTTCATTTGGTACACCATAGGTGAGACCCCGGAAATTCGAAGAAGGGGCCAGCTACGTGGTGAAAAAACCACACCATATCTAGCAAGTATGGAAAGCCAAGTATATTTGTCAAATCAACCACCAGCAAATTTAAACCCTCCCCACTGAGCCTGAGTGAAGATCAGGAGAGAAGAGCCAGAGAGATCCTCGTTCCACATTCCCCTCTGGTCTCAGTGGGCCCTTCAGAACAAGGGTATGTCAGTCTCCTGGGAGAGATAGAGGAAGTAAGTACATTTAACAGAGGCATCTCATGCGTAATGCAGTGCAGTGACTTCATTCTCATGAACAAATGCAAATTTATTAAACCTTAAAAAAAAACATGTATGTTTACAAATCGCTCGTCACTTTGTCATAGAGCACAATGCACCAGTCTCAATCTGCTTAAAGCCAAACACACCTTAAAGGAATAGTTCACCCAAAATTATCATAATTTATAAAATTCTTTGTTCTGCTGAACACAAAAGTTATTATATGTAAGTGAAATGTAGCGGGTTTGTTGAGGTATTAATTATGGGGGTGTGAAACACTGTAGGCAGTCTGTCAGGGCTGAGTTTAAAGTTTAAAGTTTATTGTAAGTATGTTTTTTATATTAAAAGCAAAAGCAGATAATTTCACATTTCAAGTTTTAGAGTTTAAAGTGAACGTAGCCTTGTCACCTGACCTGAATACAGCGCGCTGATTCGCTTAAATGGACTTATCGGCTTCTGCTCAAAACAACAAGGGCACTTTGTCGGCTTCTGCACTAAAACGTGAACTCGCAATGCCTTAAAAGTGGACAAAACAGGCTTTTTTGACAAAAACTTTAATGAGAATAATGCAGTTCTTTTTTCGTTTAGTGGCGTTTATTGGTTTTTGCAAAACAAAAACTTTAATGAGAATAATGCAGTTCTTTTTTCGTTTAGTGGCGTTTATTGGTTTTTGCAAATAAACTCCACATAAATGCACACACATTTTATATATATATATGAGGAGCTCTTTTCCAAAATACATTTTTTTTTACCTAGACCCATACATTTTGTTAATATTTAATTCATCCTGTTAAAATGGTCTATAGGCTCAGTCTGAACATGTTAAAAAATGATTGCTAAATCAAACAACAATATTGTTGATTATAAATTCAAAGTTTATTATAATTTTTTTCAAAACGCTACAAATCCGTATTTTTTTTTCAAAATACTACAAATTCATTTTTTTTTTTTTTTTTTTTTTTAATTGTTGGTTTTATGTCTTTTTTATTAAAAAAAGACAACAACAACAAAAGAACATGCAACATATGACATCAGGGACTCATACTATAAATTAATATAAATCAAATAAATGCAAATGCATGAAATAAATAACAACCAAATAAAATAAATAGTCACAAACTAAATAGTAAAATAAAATAAATATTTTAAATTTCATGTTTCAATATTGTCCACCACATAAAACAAATGATTTTAAGATAACACATACAAATACCACTAATTAAATAAAAATACAACAATGTTAACATTACATTCAAATCATTTAGTAACACATTCAGGTTCATAGTCATTCAGTGCCGAAACTATAAAAAGTAATGATAGTAATGATAACAATATTCAATAGGCAAGTTATTCAGTAATACATTCTAGTTTTTTCTAGTTTTTTTTTTTTTTTTTTTTAGTAAAGGGTCAAACCTGTAACAAGCAGAACAATTTGTCTACTACATATGCATGAAATTTTTTTTAAAAAACAATGATAACGATATTCCTAGGCAAGTCATTCAGTAATACATTGGCATTCAGTAAAGTGTCAAACTCGTAAACAGTAGGACCATTGTCCGCTATATATAAAACTAACCACATAGTGTGTGAGATGTGCTTTGAGTGTGTGAGAGGACAGAGAGAGAGAGAGAGAGTGTGTGTGACTGATATGTTTCGGTCTTTTCATTGGTTTACATCCAGGACTTTCAGACGCTGCCTTTTCACTCGCGTTATGTCCAGGAGATTAAGTATGGTCCTGTCCTGGTCAACCTTCTTTGGTCTTTCATAAAACTTGTTGAAATTCATCATCAGGTCGTCCGGTGACAGCTTCTCAGCCTGACAGACCGGTCGCACCAGCCTTGTGTTGTGGGTATTAACGTGCCACCTGAGTGGCGAAGCTACTTTTTTTTTGTTGTTTTTTGTGATTTTCTTTGTCCAGTTGGCGTTTTCTAGTGTCAGGTGTAGCTCTCACTGGCTCATCCAGGCCATCAAAAGTGTTATTAGCACACATTTTGAAGACTGAGCAACACAAACAAGATCCCGCTTCAGAGCGCGGCCAAGATTGCGTCGAACGCTCGCCGAATTCGGGGCGGGACATATGCATAAAATCGCCATCTTTGCCGTTACGGGTTTTCCTTATATAGTTGTATTGAGGATTGAGGAAGTGGCATGTCTCTTATAAATTGTCTCTGACTGCGCTGAAACACTGCTTTAAGATGAACTATAGAGCTCAGGCGTAGACGTTATGGAATGGTGCATTGTGGGTAACGGTGGCCATTTTAGTGGCAACGCAAAGCCATTTTGTAATAAGATAATAGCGTAGCCGGCCGGTCTCCAGAAAAAGTTATGGAACGTGACAAACAAAAAAAGTTGGCTATACCAAGCCAAACAATGCTACTTTAAATAAAATTGAGGTTATAGGCGGAACCGATCCCTATGAACACAATGATTGGTGTAATAATTATTAAAGTTTACCAAGCCTCAGTTTCCCTGATATTTTCTCCTACCTGGTCTGTGCAGTGAGTGCTTACACCTCCGATCAATTAAACATTTCAAGTCACTGGAGGCTCACCTGCAGTTCACAAATGGATGGGTGCAAGATCTGCAGATCTGCAAATTAAACGTGGAGAAAACAATCGTTCGCACTAATGGATGGGTGCAAGATCTGCAGATCTGCTGGTTAAACGTGGAGAAAAAAATAGTTAGACACACTTGTCAGATTCTGCGAGCCATGAAGCTTGTCTATGCAGGTTTGTTACACTTCAGGAGTAATTACTCTTATTACTGTAATTACTAATTAGTAATTACTGATCACCTATCATACGTGCAATAATCCACTGTTTTCGTCCGGTAGTTCTGTAATCCAGTATAATATTGGACCGATTTGTACTTAAGTAAAAAGTACAGAAGTACTTGTTTTTAAAAGTATATTTTTTACTAATCCATGTTCTGCACACATGTTCTTATTGTGCGTTACATCCCAGGTCTAGGGTCCAGGAGAATGACATAAATAAATTTGTCACACCTGACTTCTTGTTTCTTTTTTTTATTATTTATTTTAGACATCATTTTATACTGGTTATAAGCTCTTTACATAACTGTAGTCCCATTTCAGGTGGCATACTGTTCAAGTTCTTTTTCCTATAGCTTAATTTGATTGTCTCATCAGCGGATAATAAATGGAAAAGCATTCAAAGGTGTAATGCATTTCTAATTCAATCCTGCTGCTGAGCCAAACGAAGCTACAGGAAAATTAACTGCTACAGGAAACAGGTCCTTCACCTTCTGGAAACATGTGACTACAGTTATAAAACAGAGGTTTACAAATCAATCACAATTCAATCACCACTCACTTATTTCCATCTTTATGTTTTTTTAACTGGCACAAACTTCACTTATAAGCTTTGACTAGTTACATTTCTTGCCAACTACCATTAAAATCTAGGAACATGAATTTAATGCTTGCATACATCAATTTATAACCTAAAAACTTTCTAAAATCAACATTGATGGTAAAATACAAAAAAAAAAAAGTAGAAAAAGACATTATTAGAAATATGCAAATGCAATCTGCAGTCATACACAAAGTTCCCATATTTGTAAGCAAAAATATGTTTACTATGCATCCACTGCCAATACTGGATTAATACAAAACCACCTCACCAAATGTTTAAAATTGCCATGGTAGACAGTTAGCAGTGAATTTTAAATGTCAACTGGGAAGGAAATGTTTTGTCCAATCGAGTCATTATTCATAGACTGCCAGGAGCTAATTATCTTTCCTTGGTCAATTATCAGGACATTAGTGAAGAGCCTAAAGAAAAATAAATTACATGTATAAATCAATGTAAATGATATGCAGGAATAACATTACGCATCTCATAAACCCTTTTTACTACATCCCCTCCTTTTATCCCTCTACAACAAATCTCCTTATTAAGTATTAAGAACAGCTGGTCTATAAACTCACAATGCATTGTGTTGTGAACTTGTAATTGAGTATTTTTAATTGAAAAATGCAAAAAAGAAGAAAAAAACAGAAGTACCAAGGGGTACACAAGGGTTAAGCAAGAAAAAGGCAAATGAACACATGCAGTCTGGTCCACACCCAGAAAAAATGTTCAGACATTGAAAACCACCATAACATCACACACACAATTCATACTGTATGTAGAAACATGCCAGTCAAGGACTTTGTGGACACAGTCCCTGGTGTTCTTCCCTCCAATTCTTGCAATCTGTAGCACCTGTTGGAATAAATCTATGATAAAGTTGACTGGTACTCCCCAGAGGAACCCAACAGTGTACAAGTGCACTGAATTGTGTTATGGTAAGCTATCCATTACTTTCAGAATTGTAAATCCTACCAGGGTATCAAAGGCTTGTGCATCACTGAGGCATTGCTCCTCTCTCTCTCGAAATCGGTCTCCATCCTTTCAATGTGACAAGTGGTAGGTTGTGCTTGTTTATAGCAATTGCGGAGGTCAACCAGCGTGTTTTAAAACCTTTTTCTGGTACACTGAAATAAACATTTATTGATTATGATGGTTACCTCCAATTAGAATAGCAAGGCTAGCTTGCTGGTTCACAATTGTTTTTGTAATCAGCTTCAATGTTTGTTATTAGTACAGTAGATAGTGTTGGAGTAAGAAAAAAAAAAAGGTTCAGAGAAATGTTATCTCACATGATAGAAACCACTCTACAATTGAAAAACAAGCCACTGCTATTAATGAAAAAGCAGTTTGTGAGGACAGAGGGAACAGTAGAGGAAGAGAGACAGTGGTACTATTAGAAGTGTCAGTCTCTCTCTCTTGCGCAGTGTCCTGTCGTCTCAAACTGCCAGTAGATCAATACTTACCATCCCATGGTAATGGGAATGTCCATCTTCCGTTCTCGATCACTGCATCTGCACCACAGAAAGTCTGTTTTAGAAATTACCAAATGACAACTTTCAATAGATTTCGGTCGCATTAGAAGATAAATAATAAAACTAATATTGTAACGATTAGGGGTGCATTGAGACTACTCACTGAGTTGCAAAGTGCTTAGATGAAATTTGTGGTCTTAGACAACTCACCATGCCTTGGCCTTTCATTAGGGGGGCTGGTGAGATCACCGTGATCTTTCATCATGACTTGACCTGGTGGGAGGCCTGGAGGCATCACTACAGGATCTGTCATTGGATCTGGAGGCGTCACTATGGGGTGATCTGTCATGTCTGGACCTGACGGTGTGCCTCGAACCATTATTGTGCCAGGAATTGGACTTGGACCTGTATCTGGAGACATCACTATGTCTAGACCTGATGTTGGATACACCGCTGGACCTAATACCATTTAAATTTATTTTAATCACTTGGACATTTTTTAACTGACATAATACAATACCATTGCAACAGACTAACCCTTACTGGTTGGCCAACAACCAGGGCTGGAGACCAGTAGAAGACAGTCGCTATTGACGCTGTGCCTTATCCTGTTTTCTCTTACCTTGAGCGATCGCCATCCCTGGCCCATCCTTTTGCTACATGTCCAGATCCTGAAAAACACAAAGAATTTCCTGGCTATCACAAGTGACTGTTTAAGGTGTAATGAGATGAATACTCACTGGGTCTCGAAAGGTCTCTTCGCAGAGGGGCTGTGCTTGCATTTTGAGAGCCTAAAAAAAGACAAAGAATATTCAAAGATACATTTATGGAAATAAAACAAAAAGGTGAGTATTAGTTGTAATGGATACGTTTCCTTCCCGGAATGGCACGCTCCCTCAGGCCAGACAAATCTGAAACATGTGATATAGCCTGTAACTACTGTCTTGTGTGTAAAGAAATCAATATAACACTTGATTCTCAAGCAGTGAGTAACAGTTTGTTCTGAATAGACTTCTGAAATTGTTGGTGCACTGGATAGTGAATACTTACTGGACATTTCCCTACACCGAGATCCTGCAGCTTTCCACAAGGTCATCCGAGGTTTGATTTACAGAGTCTGAAACACATGAGTCAGCCTGTAAGTACTTTCATGTAGTATATACTAAATTAATATTTACCTTAATAAAAATAATACTTACATTTCTGGCAATTTTACACTTCTCATCACCATGCTTAACTCTCAAGCAGTGAGAAACTACCCGTCCTGAATGGACTTTAACTTTGTGCAGTGGGATGATTGGTGCAAGGGGAGAAGTAAATACTCACGACGAGTGGACATTTCACTGGCCCCAGACCTGTCTGCACACTCCGCTTGGACAGTCAAGACTTCATCTTCAGCGGGTGAAACACATGAATCAGCCTCTAACTATCACCTTGTGTTTCCACAAAACATTAAAAAGCTTTTTTTGTTGTGGTGAGTAATATGAATAGTTGTGTAACTTTTTGGTGTCCTGAACGGGCTGCAGCTTCTTTGGTGCAGTAGGGTAACAGGGCAGCTTGACACCTATAAAGAGGCAATATAAAGTAAAAATAAGCATACAGGGCATCCAAAAGAAAAAAAAAAATGATTTAAGAATTTTATTCATTTGAAACTGGAATTATAAATTCATTATAGAAAACCATTACCCCTGACGCTCTCCTCATCATCTAAATTGTAAATTCTGCAAAAAATGTTCATAAACACATTGATGTCTAAAATGATGGCCCAATTTGTGTCAACAGATTACAAATGTGTAAATTACTTGAGAATGAGAAATATACAAATGTGTAAATTATCCTTCAGAAGTCATTTTCTTATAAAGCATGTTAGTGCGGTTCTTCGTCGATCTCATCGCCACCTCCTCCTCATCCTCCTCCTCCTCTGCCTGACTGGTCAGGTTGTAGTCGTCGCATTCACGATGCTTAGCTAGAAGTTAGACAATTCAACCTTTAAAAAAATTCTTTATTTATTAAATTTAAATAAAATTTAAAATTTTATTTGACAAATTCTTTTAAAAATCCTAAATTCTCTGTTGCAGTCACATCTGTGTGTGTGTGTGTGTGTGTGTGTTTGTGTGTGTTTGTTTGTGTGTGTGCATACGGTGTGTGTGTGTGTGTGTGTGTGTGTGTTCATATGTGTTATCTGCTTTTGTGGCTTATTTTATTTGCCATATTCTATACAAATGCTCTGTTGCAGACACACCGGTGTTTGTTTTGTGTGTCTGTCCTCCTGACTACCAGCTCTGGAGTTTTGTCCTCTGTAGAGGACATTGTTTTTTAGCGATTTCTCTGAGACGTTACATGCCACAGTTTTTAAGTCTGGATGTCCTGTACAGAGCACATTCAGGGTTTTTCAGAGATGCCAAAGGATTGGATGTTTCACCATGACCACTCCCTCTCCTTGGTCTTTAAAAAATGGCTGACATTCATTTTAGTGATCAAGTGTAACACCCTTATGGAAATATGATCATATTTTGTTATTATCATTTAAATTAATTAATTTTCTAATTGTTTGTCATAAATCAACATTTCAGAAAAAATGTTATGGGGTTTCAAACCAAAATATGAGCTTCTGTTATGAAACAGGACATCAATTTCATACATGTCCACTGTAAAGGACACCAGGACTTAGTACACATTTTGGGAGACAGAACAAATGAATAGCGCAAAAAATTATATTTCAATATTCCTATGAAATATTAGACATTACCATGAAAATATTGCCAATTATTACTCCCATTGTTGCACTTATTTGTTTATTCTACAGTATGTTGCCCCAAGAACACATTAATATGCAAATTAGATACAGTTTATAGATACATCGTATATAATGGAAAAACTAGTTTATGGCCATTTTACACACATTTTGCATAAAGAAATATATAATAATTTCTTTCATAACATAGTTGAGAATCATCTTTATATAAAGTTTGCTATAAAAAATAAAAAAATATTTGTGATTAAAACAAAAATCCCACACTTTTTGCCTTTTCATGTCTATTCATGTCTTTTAATATATATATATATATACAAATTTTTAAAGTCCCGATGTCCTCTACAGAGGATATGACATAACTTATTAATAAAATATAATTTTTCAAAAATGTTACTTTTCAAAAAAAATTCTTATGCTCTAAACAATGTAAAATTCACAAAACTGTTTGTCCTGGTATTCAGGAGGATATGTATGTGTGTGAGTGAGCAGTTCAATTCCATATTGCATTCGTCCTCTAGTACCAGGCCTTCATTTCTGGATAGGAATTATCAGATTTATTAAAGATAAATGTATTTTTATTCGACAAATACTAAGGAAAAACTGTTTTCATGTTTCCCATTAATTTTCAACTGGGGTCATTTTTGACCTCAAAGACTAGGGTTTTAACATAACTTTACTGTGTTCACTTCATGATGCAGTACATCATCATATATGCTGCATCTACAAGAGGCAAGGGACTTTTGCAATCTTGATGCTTGCAATCCATTCCCATTTGAGAAATTGAAAACTTGAGATCTTGCAAAACTCATAAGGTCAGTGACTCGAAGTGGATTTCAAATTCTCATTTAAAAAACTCATTGTACAAAGCTCGCAGCCCTGATGAATGGACAAGCGTGACAAAAAGCTGTGAGGCGCAATGGTCAAAGATGTCTAGCGCATATTTACATAGAAAAGCTAATTGTTAAGCAGCGGAGATTTGTAAACAGCTCAGAGTAATCACGTCATCTCCATAAGAACCATATGATTGCCAGTACATATTTACTGGGATTTTTGAAAAGGTGATCTACACTTTAACTTACCAGTAATTTATCAGTAAAGACTGTATGTGTGAAAGGGGCTAAACTCTTCCTCTGTATATGCTGTATGTGAATTGCTTAACGTGCATTATCTCACTAGATTTGTAACATAAATCATTTATAAACCTTTGCCAACACAGGAGACTGCATCAACCTATGTCTAATATGCCATGTATTGTATAAGTGATTTCAAAATAAAAGTTTCTGCATGTGGCCAAAGATTAAAATAAAATGGATATAAACATCGTTTAATCACGCTGTGAAGTGAAACGTCACCAGGCATTCATATCATATAGGCATTATTACATTATGTATTTTAACAGTGTTGTTCAATACAATCATGTAATTTGTTGGTTTTTTTATTTTATTTGAGTAAAATTATTATTGCCTAATCGTTAGTTTATATATAAATAGTCATATTAAAGCCTGGATTACACTTAGGTCTGTTTTTGTTACTAAATATCAGATTACTCAATTGTCAAAATAATCAGTAGATTACTTGATTAACAAAATAATCATTAGTTACAGCCCTAGATTAGTTTAAATATTTCAAAAATACAACTGCATTGTTTTACTTTTTGGTTATTAAAAGACAAATATTTTATCATTGAAAATTTCTTAAAAACAGTTTTAAAAATATTTTCTTGTTTTTAGGGACCAAGTATCTGTATTTTGTATCTGCATTGTCAAAAGATGGAGATTATTAAAGAGGAGAGAGAAGAGATGAAGACTGAAGAAACATTCAGAGTCAAACATGAAGAGACTGAGGAACAAACAGGTTAGTTTTCATTCTCAAAGCTGAACTCATTCTTATTAAAATGTGCAGCTCTACAGAAACAAATTATATTTCTAAAGCAGTGGTTCTCAACCCACACTTTTGCAGGTCATTAAAGGGTCAATTCACCCAAAAATGAAGATTTTGTCATTAAAGACTCACCCTCATGTGGTTTCAAAGACATCCGTTCATCTTCAGAACACTAATTAAGATATTGATGAAATCCGAGAGCTCTCTAACCCTCCCACAGACAGCAATGTAATTAACGCGATCAACATCCAGAAACATAGCAAAGACATTGTTAAAATAATCCACGTGACGTCAGGGGCTCAACCGTAATATTATGAAGCTACAAGAATACTTTTTGTACACAAAGAAAACAGAAACACGACTTTATTCAACAGTTCGTCACCTCCGCGTCACCCTTGTGACGTATTGGAGAGAATCCACTGAACACAAACAGTGTTTGCTATTCTCCGTCAGCAGTGCTTCACAGATACGTTTATATGTTTATTTACGCTTTGATTTTGAATGAAAACAGAGTATCTGCGTGACACATTTCATGTGTTATTTTACAGTGGTATTATACCACAGACAACATTGTTCTACAATTTTTTTTACTTTTCTGACCTCAAGAACCACTGAGCTCTGTAGTTTATAAAAAGATAACACTGAGAGAAACAAGCGGAAAACTTAAGTATTTGTCCACTTAACACTATAAAGCCTACTGTATCATATGTAATGCATCATTTACAAGGACTCTAGATTATCAACATGATCAAAACTTTGTTGAAAATGATATAATAAATGAGCAGTTAGCATTAGCATTAGAGAAAATGATGTAAAATGTATATATCAAATAATGATACAACAGTCTTTTGAAGAACATTTATTTGTTTATCTCACAATTATTAACAGGTGTACTAAAAAAAAAAAAATCACATTCATTTACATTTTTGGCCACATGAATAATAACTGCACCAAATTGCTATTTTTGCCCAGATTGGGGCCCTAAATAAATATATATATGTATATATATATACAGTGGGTACGGAAAGTATTCACATGAATCACGGGTCTGAATACTTGGGACCATGTGATATTTCAGTTTTTTCTTTTTTAATAAATCTGTAAAAATGTCAACAATTCTGTTTTTCTGTCAATATGGGGTGCTGTGTGTACATTAATGAGGAAAAAAATGAACAAATGATTTTAGCAAATGGCTGCAATATAACAAAGAGTGAAAAATTTAAGGGGGTCTGAATACTTTCCGTACCCACTAAAATTTAAGGGGGTCTGAATACTTTCCGTACCCTATATATATATATATATGTATATATATATATTCACATTGAATCTGAGCTGTGGGATTCACAACATGTAAATTTATCCTCTCCTCCTGAAAGACGAAGTAAGTTTCCAGTGAACTGGGAAAAGAATAGAGTAAAATTAATAGTTACCTACACAATCAGTATGATATCAATGAAACATGTCATCAGATTATATTTGTAAGGATCATTATTGCTGCTTCTATACACGTTGGTGTGTATTTTACAAACTATAAATGTATTTTTTTGCTACTACTGATGTGTATTTAAATGTCTGAAACCTAAAAAGCATTATATGGTTGAAAACACAGAATAGCTGTGATATGACACGCGATCTCTGGCTCTGCACAAGCCAAAGCACGAAAGCAGATTTGAATTCAGTAGTTGATCACATGATGCACTGAACGTAATAATCACACCGTTGTGATCGTACACGTTAAATAGTTGTTGTCCACTTGATAGGCTCTATGACCTCTCTCTCCTCTCCACCTGTAGCTGGTGTGTGGTGAGCGCACTGACACCATCGTCCTGTGGCTGCCGTCGCATCATCCAAGTGGATGCTGCACACTGGTGGTGGTTGAGGAGAGACCCCCCCCCCAACATTATTGTAAAGTGCTTTGGGTGTACTGCAATATACAATAAAGCGCTATATAAATGCATCATTCATTCATTCATTCATTCATTCATAAAGGGTTAACAATCTTGAGAAGAGGATTAAGGCCCCGATATACTTCAAAGAACAAACTCATGTAAAGTCATTTCAAACAAAATCTGGCCAAAAAGAAGTTAGTTTTGTGTTAGTTTTGGGAGTTTCTTGAAGAGTTTCTCGATTCTTGAAGATGGCTAAGGACTCAGCTGCTCGGATTGAGTTGGGAAGGTCATTCCACCAGGAGGGAACATTTAATTTAAAAAGTCTGTAAAAGTGACTGTGCTTCTTTGGGATGGCACAATCAAGCGATGTTCACTTGCAGAACGCAAGCTTCTAGAGGGCACCTAAGTCTGAAGTAATGAATTTAGGTAAAGGGGTGCAGAGCCAGTGGTGGTTTTGTATGCAAACATCAATGCCTTGAATTTTATGCGAGCAGCTATTGGTAGCCAGTGCAAATTGATAAACAGAGGTGTGACGTGTATTCTTTTCGGCTCATTAAAAAATAATCTTGCTGCCACGATCTGTTCCAAAAGAAAGGGCCTGATCTTCTTAATGTTGAATAAAGCAAATCTGCAGGACGGGACAGTTTTAGCAATGTGATATGAGAAAGTTAGCTGATCATCAATCATAACTCTAAGGTTTCTGGCTGTTTTTGAAGGAGTTATGGTTGATGTGCCTAACTGGATGGTGAAATTGTGATGAAACGATGGGTTTGCTGGAACCACAAGCAGTTCTGTCTTGGCAAGGTTGAGTTGAAGGTGATGGTCATTCATCCAGCAAGAAATGTCTGTTAGACAAGCTGAGATGCGAGCAGCAATCTTCGGATCATCAGGATGGAAGGTGAGGTAGAGTTGAGTGTCATCAGCATAGCAATGGTATGAAAAGCCATGTTTCTGAATGACAGAACCTAATGATGCCATGTAGACAGAGAAGAGAAGTGTATATTACATATGATTACAACATGAATTTCATACAGATATTATTGTATGAACTTTACACACACAATACTTTATTATAATAAATAGGCCTTTTTTTAACCACAAATTAACATTAAGAACATACTCTATAAAAATTGATTATTAAAATTGTAATACCAAAGATATCGTTTCATTTTATTACTTTAACATTAAGCATACATTCACTTAATGTAGAATAATTAGCAATATCTTAATTTCAGTGTCTGTACTTCCATTAGGAAGAAAAATCTATGTTAAAAGTATCACATTCTCACTGATACGTGATAATGAATTTCTCTAAATTGCTATGAATTCAGTTCCACTTAGTGTAATTCCAATTCAAATTCAGTTCAACATCCTGTAAGGTGAAGTCCATTCAAATTCATTAATTGAACTGAATTAAATTCTGAAATTCTGAATTTTGCACAGCCCTGGCAGGGGTCTGGAACCTCTTTTGCATCAGTAGGCTAGTATTATTATCACTACTTTCCATGTCACGTTAGCATGCTTGTTTACAGCAAAAAATCTTTGTCGCAAGGGAGAAACCTACAAAACGGTATTAAACTAGGCAATTCTGAAATGAAAATTGTACTCACCGAAACACTTTAATTAAGGTCGCCTTGCAAACGGGCACCTTCTCCGGGTGACTGCTGCACAAAAGACTGATATGTTCCGGTCTTTTCGTTTGTTTACGTCCAGGACTTTCAGACGCTGCCTTTTCACTCGCGTTATGTCCAGGAGTTTAAGTATGGTCCTGTCCTGGTCAACCTTGTTTGGTCTTTCATAAAACTTGTTGAAATTCATCATCAGGTCGTCCGGTGACAGCTTCTCGGCCTGACAGAAACCGGTCGCACCTGCCTTGTGTTGACATCCCACAGTGGGGTATTAATGTGCCCACCTGTGAGGCGAAGTTTTTTTTTTTTTTTTTTTTGTGATTTTCTTTGTCCAGTCGGCGTTTTCTACCGCCAGGTGTAGGTCTCACTGGCTCATCCAGGCCATCAAAAGTGTTATTAGCACTCATTTTGAAGACAGCAACACAAACAAGATCCCGTTTTAGAGCGCTGCCAAGATTGCGTCGAACGCTCGCCGAATTCTGATTGGTCGAGAGGATATATCGCATTTAGGCTAAAAACTGGTTTGGCGCTTATAGAAGAAACTGCATCTTGCAGTACATTTTAAACAAGGAAATAAAGCGATTTGGCATGAAACATTGATGGAGCAGAGAATAAGTTCAGTACACCGCACAATGGCATGACGAACTCATTTTTTTTAATTTGGCGTTTATCGCGTTTTGGAAAAGAGCTCTTCAGATGCTTTTCATGAAAAAAATTCTTGTTTTCTCCATTTTTGTTGTGTTTTTGTTACTAAGAGGAAAGCGCACAGCACATATTTACATATTCATATAAACATTCCTTTCATCTGATTGGGCGGCGTCAGAATGTTAGATATACCGCTGCTCACGTATTTCAAACTTTGTTTTACCCCTAAATGAAGAACGAAAAAACTTAGTTTTTAGTATATCGGGGCCTTTACAGGCAACCCCTCTTTCAGTAGCTTAGTGGGTAGTATTAACCATACAGTCGTGGCCAAAAGTTTTGAGAATTACATAAATATTAGTTTTCAAAAAGTTTGCTGCTAAACTGCTTTTAGATCTTTGTTTCAGTTGTTTCTGTGATGTACTGAAATATAATTACATGCACTTCATACGTTTCAAAGGCTTTTATCGACAATTACATGACATTTATGCAAAGAGTCAGTATTTGAAGTGTTGGCCCTTCTTTTTCAGGACCTCTGCAATTCGACTGGGCATGCTCTCAATCAACTTCTGGGCCAAATCCTGACTGATAGCAACCCATTCTTTCATAATAACTTCTTGGAGTTTGTCAGAATTAGTGGGTGTTTGTTTGTCCACCCGCCTCTTGAGGATTGACCACAAGTTCTAAATGGGATTAAGATTTGGGGAGTTTCCAGGCCACGGACCCAAAATTTCAACATTCTGGTCCCCGAGCCACTTAGTTGTCACTTTTGCCTTATGGCACGGTGCTCCATCGTGCTGGAAAATGCATTGTTCTTCACCAAACTGTTGTTGGGTTGTTGGAAGAAGTTGCTGTTGGAGGGTGTTTTGGTACCATTCTTTATTCATGGCCGTGTTTTTGGGCAGAATTGTGAGTGAGCCCACTCCCTTGGATGAGAAGCAAACCTCACACATGAATGGTGTCAGGATGCTTTACTGTTGGCATGACACAGGACTGATGGTAGCGCTCACCTTTTCTTCTCCGGACAAGCCTTTTTCCAGATGCCCCAAACAATCGGAAAGGGGCTTCATCGGAGAATATGACTTTGCCCCAGTCCTCAGCAGTCCATTCACTAGTACTTTCTGCAGAAGATCAATCTGTCCCTGATGTTTTTTTTTTTGAGAGAAGTGGCTTCTTTGCTGCCCTTCTTGACACCAGGCCATCTTCCAAAAGTCTTGGCCTCACTGTGTGTGCAGATGTGCTCACACCTGCCTGCTGCCATTCCTGAGCAAGCTCTGCACTGGTGGCACTCCGATCCCGCAGCTGAATCCTCTTTAGGAGACGATCCTGGCGCTTGCTGGACTTTCTTGGACGCCCTGAAGCCTTCTTTACAAGAACTGTACCTCTTTCCTTGAAGTTCTTGATGAACCTATAAATTGTTGATTTAGGTGCAATCTTAGTAGCCACACTCTCCTTGCCTGTGAAGCCATTTTTTATGCAACGCAATGATGGCTGCACACGTTTCTTTACAGGTCACCATGGTTAACAATGGAAGAACAATGATTTCAAGCATCACCCTCCTTTTAACATGTCAAGTCTGCCATTCTAACCCAATCAGCCTGACATAATGATCTCCAGCCTTGTGCTCGTCAACATTCTCACCTGAGTTAACAAGATGATTACTGAAATGATCTCAGCAGGTCCTTTAATGACAGCAATGAAATGCAGTGGAAAGGTTTTTTTTGGGATTAAGTTAATTTTCATGGCAAAGAAGGACTATGCCATTCATCTGATCACTCTTCATAACATTCTGGAGTATATGAAAATTGCTATTATAAAAATTCCAATATTAATATTATAAAAACTTCCAAATTTTAAATATTTATGTAATTCTCAAAACTTTTGGCCACGACTGTACATGTTGCTGGTTTTGTTATGTATTGATGTATGTTGTTTTGTGCCATTAAAATGGGATTAACTTGTATTTGTCTCTTTCTGTTTTAGACCTGACGGCTGCTGAAAGAGAAAAGTGAGGAGCTAAATGAAATAAAGGACAAAGATGAGTATAAGAAACATGATTTCATGGGAGAAAATTTCTTTAGTTACTCACAAATTAAATATACTTCACAAAAGAAAGCTCAAAAGACAGGAGCTATAAGTCATTTCATCTGCCAACAGTGTAGAAAGAGTTTCACTAAAAAAGCAAGCCTTGAAATCCATTTGAGAATTCACACTGGAGAGAAGCCTTATACCTGCCAACAATGTGGAAAAAGTTTTATTAATAAAGGAATCCTTAACAGGCACAAGAGAATTCACACTGGAGAGAAACCTTACACATGCCCTCAATGTAGACTAAGTTTCACTCAAAAAGGAACACTTAACCGGCACATTAGAATTCACACAAGAGAAAAGCTGTACACCTGCAAACTGTGTGGAAATGGTTTCATTCGAAGAAAAAGCTTAGAATCCACATGAGAATTCACACTGGAGAGAAGCCTTACACCTGCCAACAGTGTGGAAAGAGTTTCTGTCAACAAGGAAACCTCAAAATCCAAATGGGTGTTCACACTGGAGAGAGCCTTTTCAACCTGCCAACAATGTGGAAAAAGTTTCATTAAGAAGGGAAACCTTGAAGTCCACATGAGAATTCACAGTGGAGAAAAGCTGTCGTATTGCCCGTATCCCCTAAGTCTGCAAAGAGTTTCTCTCAACAAGGAAACCTCAAAAGTCCAACGTGAGAATTCACACTGGAAAGAAGGGTTTCATCTGCCAACAGTGTGGAAAGTTTCAGATGCAAGATATCACTTAACCACACAAGGATTCACTTGAGAGAACAGTTTTATATGTTAGCAGTGTGAAAGAAGTTTCACAGGAAACACTGTAAGAATCATGTGAACTGACAGAGTGTGTCTGCCTCCCGAACAATGTTAGGTAGATTGTTCCAGGGTTTGATCACTAAATAGGAAAAGGATCTGCCGCCCGCAAGTACCGGGGAGCTAAGCCATTCAGGGCTTTATAATTAATAAGCAAGATTTTAAAATCTATATGATGTTTGATAGGAAGCCAGTGCAGTGTTGACAGGACCGGGCTAATATGGTCATACTTCCTGGTTCTAGTAAGAACTCTAGCTGCTGCATTTTGGACCAGCTAGAGTTTGTTTATTAAGCGTGCAGAACAACCACCCAATAAAGCATTACATTAATCTAATCTTGAGGTCATAAACGAATGGATTAACATTTCTGCATTTGACATTTTGAGCATAGGTCATGATTTAGATATATTTTTGAGATGGAAAAATGCAGTTTTACAAATGCTAGATACATGGCTTTTTAAGGAAAGATTGCTATCAAATAGCACACCTAGGTTCCTAACTTTTGACGAATTGACAGAGCAGCCATCAAGTCTTAGACAGCGTTCTAGGTTATTATATGCAGTGTTTTTTTTTTATGTAATTATAATTTATGCTTTTTTTTTTTTAGAATTTATCGGTAAGAAATTACTTGTCATCCAATTTTTTATAATGACTATGCAGCTAGTTTTTCAAATTGGTATGTTTCGCTGGGCCGTGAAGAAATATAGAGCTGAGTATCATCAGCATAACAGTGAAAGCTAACACCGTGTTTCCTGATGATATTTCCTAAGGGTAACATGTAAAGCGTGAAGAGTAACGGCCCTAGTACTGAGCCTTGAGGTACTCCATACTGCACTTGTGAATGATATGATACCTCTTCATTCACTGCTACAAATTGATGGCGGTCATATAAGTATGATTTAAACCATACTAATGCACTTCCATTAATGCCAACAAAGTGTTCTAGTCTATGCAAAATAATAGTGTGGTCAATAGTGTTGAATGGAGCACTTAGTTCCAATAGCACTAACAGAGAGATACAACCACGATCAGATGATAAGAGCAGGTAATTTGTAACTCTAAGGAGATCAGTCTCAGTACTAGATACGGTCTAAAATCCTGACTGGAAATCTTCACAGATGCCATTTTTCTCTAAGAAGGAATATAATTGTGAGGATACTACCTTTTTCTAGTATCTTGGACAGAAAAAAGGGAGATTCGAGATCGGTCTATAATTAACTAGTTCTTTGGGGTCAAGTTGTGTTTTTTTGATGAGGCTTAATAACAGCCAGTTTGGAAGGTTTTGGGACATATCCTAATAAACAATGAAGAATTAATAATAGTCAGTAGAGGATCTATGACTTCTGGAAGCACCTCTTTTAGGAGCTTAGATGGGAAAAGGGTCTAACATACATGTTGTTGGTTTAGATGATTTAACAAGTTTATACAATTCTTCTTCTCCTATAGTAGAGAATGAGTGGACCTGTTCCTCAGGGGATCTATAGTGCACTGTCTGATGTGATACTGTAGCTGATGGCTGCATGGTTTTACAATTTTATCTCTAATAGTATCGACTTTAGAATAAAAGTAGTTCAAAAAAGTCATTACTGCTGTAATGTTAGGAAATGTCAACACTTGTTAATGCTTTATTTTTCATTAATTTAGCCACTGTATTGAATAAATACCTGGGGTTATGTTTGTTTTCTAATAAAAGAGACGAAAATTAATCAGATTTAGCAGTTTTTAATGCTTTTCTGTAAGATAGGTTACTTTCCTTCCAAGCAATACAAAATACCTCTAGTTTTGTTTTCCTCCAGCTGCGCTCCATTTTCCGGGCTGCTCTCTTTAGGGTGCAAGTGTGCTCATTACACCACGGTGTCAGACTGTTTTCCTTAACCTTCCTTAAGCGTAAAGGAGCAACTGTATTTTAAAATGCTAGAAAAGAGAGAGTCCATAGTTTCTGTTACATCATCAAGTTGTTCTGAGGTTTTGGATATGCTAAGGAATTGGGATACATCAAGAAGATTACTTACAAAGCAGTCTTTTGTGGTAGAAGTGATGGTTCTACCATACTCGTAACAAGAAGTAGAATTTACAGTTTTAGCTATGTAAGGTTTGCACAAAACTAAATAATGATCTGAGATATCATCGCTTGGCTGCATAATTTCAACACCATCAACATCAATTCCATGTGACAGTATTAAATCTAGAGTATGATTTCGACAAGGAGTAGGTCCTGAGACGTGTTGTCTAACCCCAATAGAGTTCAGAATGTCTATAAATGCTGATCCCAATGCATCTTTTTCATTATCAACATGGATATTAAAATCACCAACAATTAAAACTTATCTGCAGCCAGCACTAACTCGGATGTAAAATCAGCAAACTCTTTAATAAAGTCTGTATGGTGCCCTGGTGGCCTGTATACAGTAGCCAGTACAAACATCACCGGGGATTTATCACTAACATTTGATTCTCTGGATAATGTTATATGAAGCACCATTGCTTCAAACGAGTTATACTTGAAGCCTGCCCGCTGAGAAATCCTGAAAACATTGTTATAAATTGAAGCAGCACCTCCCCCTTTACCTTTTGGATGTGGCTCATGTTTATAACAGTAATCTTGGGGTGTAGACTCATTTAAAATAATGTAATCATCAGGTTTTAGCCATGTTTCTGTCAAACAGAGTGCATCTAGATTATGATCAGTGATTATATCATTTACAAAAAGTGCTTTCGTAGAAAGGGACCTGATATTCAATAAGCCAAGCTTTATCAATTGTTTATCCATATTGCATCTGTTTTTTATTTTTTGAACCTCAATTAAATTGTTGCTCTTAAATTGGTTTGGACGTTTTTTTGTATTTTCTAGCCCGGGAACAGACACAGTCTCTGAAGTGTGATATCTAGGTGAAAGAGTCTCTATGTGCTGAGAATTAACTGACTTCTGTGACGTGAAGCGGCTGGCAGACGGTCAGTTTAGCCAGTCTGTCTGATTCCTTACCTGGGCCCCAGTTAGTCAAGTGACACATCTAAGACTATGTGCCATATTTCTAGAAAGAAGAGCGGCACTACCCAGGAGGGATGAAGACCATCTCTTTTCAGTAGGTCAGGTCTGCCCCAAAAGCTCGTCCAAATGTCTATAAAACCTATGTTATTCTGCGATCTGCCGGAGACATCCAGCCATTGAGTGACGACAGTCTGCTATGCATCTCATCACCATGGTAAACAGGGAGGGGACCAGAGCATATTACAGTGTCTGACATCATGCAAGTTCACACACCTCTTTATAGTCAATAAATCATAAAGGAAATCATAAATAATATCATAAATACAATGATACTGAGGCATTGATACTCTGCTTTGTTATTCAAACTGTGTTGTTTGTTAATGTCAATTTAATTTTAATAGATTTTTTTATATTTTTGTATGTATTACTGTTTATGTCTGTATTTTTGATAGAACAGAATCACATTAAAACTCCATTCTGTTAGATCCTGTTTTTATGTTTTCTTCTGTGTAAGGAAATGACAAACACTCAACTCAAACTGCTGGAGGCCACAGATGCAGCAGCTTGAGGAGAAGACCTGCTACATCTACATCTTACACAAGAGTCTTTCCATCGTGCCTTCACTGCTTCAAGATACATCAGTCAACTCTTACAGGATCTCACAACAACACAGGATGGGCGAATAACAAGAAAAATGGAAAGAATAATTTAACCTTTAATAGTTAAAGATGTATATTTCTAATGTTTTAGAGTAGTAGGCTCTGCACATATACCTCAGTTGGATCTGTTCAGTTCAGTTCAGAACAGACACATATACAAACAAAATGACTACAAAATCCATTACATCCTCACTATGCTATGTTTTTTTTTAATTATTTAAAGGAAGCTGTTTCAACTTATTCAGAGAGTAATGAGAAATGTTTTGTGTTATGATAAAAAAGCATTACATCAGTCAGTATTAATCAGAAATGTGATTTAGTGACACCCTGTGGTAGAAGTGTTTTATTACCAGAAAATGATTTAAGAACAGTGGTCAAATCTGTTCATTAGAAGACGGTGTCCCAATATGTATGTTACTGTGTCACAGGAGAACTGTTCTTCCTGTTGAGGACGGTTTCTCCAGAAGGATCTTGTAGGATCTGAGTTAAATCAAGGTGTATTATCTAAAAGATGACTGAAATGCCAACTCAAGAGTACAAACATACATTTGTGTTGTATTTCTTTATTTTCTTACCCATCTATGTATTTACTGATTTTATTTTACTATTGCTGTTTAATATTATGGTGGTTCTGTATTGTCATCATAATTAGTAAAGATCTTCAGTGGTCTCCATCTCAAGGTTTTTAATAATGTTAAGAGAAAAACTAATTTCCTAATTGAGTTAAAGTGTTAACTCACAACAGAGTTCACTATTTTCCCAGATATAGAGTGATCTAGTAAGACCTATAGTGCAGAGATTTACTGAACATTTTTAGTTATAGTTGGATGTAACTGGTTTCATTCCAATTTGTTGACAGTGCCACCTATTGGTCAAAAGTTATAAGCAATTCTTTTGTGTTTTACGTTGTCAAATTAGCTTTTTAAAATATTTCCCTTTGAGTTGGTTCGTGTGAACAGTAAACAAGGTCTGCAGTTTAAGACTGCAGAGAACAAAGAACATAACTCAAGATTCTTTTAAAAAGTTCTTTTAAAATACAATCAAGACTACTGAACAACTCTAATAGATGTTAACTAATCTAACACATAAACTCACACACACATTCACACAAGAAGAAAGAAAGAGGAAGGAATGAGTTTTAAGAGAGTGAGAATATAAAATCCCAACTGAAGGATGGAAGTGGAGTCCTGCAGGCTGGTCAGAGTTTGAGGAGGGCAAAGACAAAGAGACGGCTTTGTGGCAAAACTTAATCAGAAAACAAGACTCTTGACAGAAAAGAAACCAACTGAAGGATGGAAGTGGAGTCCTGCGCAGGCCAGGAGCAGGTAAGCAGCGTTGAATGTAGAGAAGCGGAGGGGGGCTAACAGGAGGGTTTCTGAACAATTAGACACGGGTTTATCTTGAGGTGCAGCTATGTTTCTCCTGCCTTCATATAAAACAAAAACATTATCTTCTCACTCACATCGTTTTTCCTAGTTTTCCACTTCTTGTAGCAATATAATTTATACTTGATTACTATACTGAGATTAACTGATTATTAACTGGTATAGCGTGCGTAATTATACTGAAACACAGATATATAACCAGTTTATAACCACATGCCAATCCGTAGTTGGATTTCTGACATGGCTAACTGTTAATCATCTTACACTGTCAATATCGTGACTGATACTAGCCAACTCTGCTCTAACTGGGAGTAGATTGATTGCCCCTAGTGGATGGCTAAAGATTTGCTAACTCATATTCATAAATCCTCAAAGGAATGTCTCTGGATTAACTGATGCTCGTGCACCCCTTGACAGGTGCTGGCGCCTCCCTGGCTTCAGTTGATAAAGACAGTTTATTAGTTTATCAGAGAGCCGCCAAAACTGCTAAGGCAACCTATTTTACAAATTTAATACTACATAATCAGTCAAGACCTAAAGTCTTGTTTTCTATTATTAATTCTGTTGTTAATCCCCGGTCAATACTATGTCTGTTGCCTCTGTTGCTCTTTGTGAAAGCTTCTTGAGGTTTTTTAAAGAAAAAGTACTTAAACTAGGACTGGTAACTTATATTGGTTTTTTTGAGATGAATTAGTTAAACTAGTTGTCTGCATCTTGGGACGTCTTTGAACCTGTCTCCCTTCAGTCACTCACTGACTCTATTGCCAATTTGAAACCATCCTCTTCTTCATGTGATGCAGGCCCGGCTGCAGGATGAAATGACTGAGGGGGCATGTGAAATTGTTAAGGGGGCTTAACTTTATTACACCATCAATGATTAATACACACTGAGATCTCGCTTTGCAACGACAGATTTTTAAATACAGCGCTCCCTAAAACACTCCATATGCAACTGCAGGTAACCAGAGACTAGCTAATTTTAAACAGTGTAATGATGATAGATCATGTCCTATACCTTTTTAGAAGAGCTGGAGTCTCCTTGATTTGGCACTGAATCTCCTTAGTAACCTTTCATGCCATTCTTTCTCTTTGAGTTTTGCAGTTAGATCACGTTCAAATGCCAATTGGATAAGTTGCGCTTTCCTCTGATGTGACATGCTCCGTCTGTGCTGAGTGAACACATTAGTGAGGGTCGAAAAAGAGTTTTCACAGGTGGCAGTAGATGCCCCAAAAGTTATTCCATGTCTGAGCGCAATGTAAAACGGTTGGCATTGCAGCTAGAGCCCCAGAAAACGTTTGCAGTACATCCAGGGTGGTCCATTTCTCCTGAATTGCTGATAATATCACACGTTCAGATATTTGCTCGACGGTTGGATAAAACCACGCCCCTTGCTTTAAATTTAAACAACTGTATTTTCCATGTGACTTAATACCCACATCAGGAAATCACACAGTCGACAAAAGATAAGCCAGCGTCATTTATTATGAATAATTAACCCTTTCACACTTAAGTTTAAAATATTCTAACTTACTCCCTAGAGTAAGATTTTTAAGGCGACAGTTATTTTAGAACGTTCCCCCTTAATGTTTCCATGGCAATGCGTCATATTTGTCACGTGAAACACCGCAGCCACAATAACAACACTGTATAACAGATGTAGGCTATCCTTCATTTCGTTTTTCCTTTTTTATTCGAAATATTCACAAACTTACTTACCATGTCATCAACTATCCTATATTCCGATTCTCAAATATGTGTAAGTGAGTGTGTTTGGTCGTTTAAAAATCTTTATAACAATAGAGTAAACTTTTATAGTTAGCCTACTTCCACTGTGTTTATCTGATATGAAAAAAACACACGTCGGCAAATTATATTTGAATAGATTGTTTTTGCTGCTTTCACAGACTCCAAATGTAGGCTATTGTTTTACCAGTGCTTATGTGTAGCCTATTTAAATGTTTGAAATCTAAAATAAACATTATGAGGTTGAAAACACTGCATAGTTGTGATATGACAGCGCTGAGCTCGTCCGTCTCTGGCTCAGCGCCAACCAACGCGACACTAGCACTTGCTTCCACAGACATCAGTGTGTATTTTACAAACTCCAAATGTAGGCTGTTGTTTTACCAGTGCTTATGCGTATTTAAATGTCGGAAGTCTAAAATAAACATTATGAGGTTGAAAACCCTGCATAGTTGTGATACATGACAGCGTTGAGCTCGTCCGTATCTGGCTCAGCGCCAACCATAGACTGTAAAAAAATATGGACGTAGTATCCGTGACGTCACCCATAGACTTCTCAATAGCGGTTTTGAAGCTCAAAGTGTGCAGAGCGGGCCGTCGCCATCTTGGCAGCGCGTCACCGCGAGACTCTCCCGGATAATCGAAAATGGGCAAAAAGGCGGGAGCTGGTTGCTGAAGCCACGCCCACCTAGCGCGACGGCATTGTCAGCAGCGGCAATCCACCTGTCACTCAAGTGACCACGCCCTTAATTATGCAGGACTTTAAGGCTTAATATAATTTAAACGGATGAGTTATAAAAAAAATTCACCCCCCTCACAGTTGTCATGAAGGGCAAAATTAGCAATATAGACCAAAATCATTTTTTGAACCAGGCTGTAAACGTGTTTTTTTCTGCTGTAAAGTTGGGCATTTTAACATGGGGAGTCTATGGGACTGACTCCATTTTGCAGCCAGCATTATGGGGCAAGTTGATTTTTTACAGTTTTAGTCACTTCCTTATTGGCTTCACGAGAGAGAGCGCGAGGTTGCCGCTCGGCGCCAACCAACGCGAAAGACGTTTGAATCTGGCAGTAATGTCACGAGTCACAACACTGAACATTCTAAATCCCATGGGGATACGGTTAAATTATTATTTAACTCAAAAGGTTGAACATTTTATTTTTAACCATGAATACAAAAATGAAACAGGGGGCTCAAGTCAGATCTGAGGGGGCATTGCCCCCTTTTGCCCCCTTGTGGCGCCGGGCCTAATGTGACGTTATCCACCCTAGGTTTTTAAAGCAAATTGTTGATTCGGTTGGACCAGTTCTAGTGTCCTTTAGGCTTGCCGCGATAGACGGTGTTGACGGTGTTACCGGTTTAAAGGTGCAACACTGGTTACATCACTTTCCCACCGTGACACCGTCCCCATCGTCATTTTTTAAGTATTTGTTTTTTCTAAAAATATTTATTTGAATTAAGAAAAACTAATAATTATAAATAATTTAGTTTAAAAGAGAGCATACACTATAATTAAAAACTGAACGCGGCTACAATTATGCTTAACACATCACAGATCAGCATAACCGCGTCATCTCTTCTCCCTGTGCTGCGTCTCATTAAAGAGGACACACTGGCCACATCAGATGAGGACGGACAACTGACAGCCAACCTGAAAATCGGCATCATATCTGTTTTAAGGGGGTCACACACCGGATGAAAAGCGCAGCGCCACGTCTTTAAAATTCTAACACATTGTTTTCTACAAGTGTATGCACACCGACGGCGCCCAGCTACGACTCAGGATGCTGTTCAAATTCCTGCCGCGCCATCTGCATAGTTTTATATTAAATTAGCTGGAAATTGAGCTTGTGCGCATTGAATGTGCGCGTCCGGTGTGCGATACCTCGAGATGTCCTTGACACGGTGCAGCGCTTTTCATCCGGTGTGTGACCGCCTTTAGACGAGAAATATGAAGCTCTGCCAGAAGCAAGCCGGCAGCTTATGAGCAAGACAATATTCCTGGACCCGCGCTACCGGAGTGACTACGACACGAATGTTGAAGAGACCAAAAAACGGTCATCCTCGATAGGAAAACGCAGTCAACTCCGCCCGTGAGAGAAGAGGGGGAACAAAATGAGGAAGCCGACGTCGAGCCGCAGCCCAAAAGAAAAAAAACTCTGCAAGCACTGTTAATAAATGACAATTTATCGTGTTTTTATTTAGTAAGTTAAAGTTTTTATTTTATATTCGTGTCTTATTTATATGATTTTATCTCATTTAAACATTGTGTTATTTATTTAGGCCTATTTTGTTTTCTTATTCGTTTTAAAAACGTTCTAATATTGGCTAAGCAGTAAACGTTCTATGGTTCTTATTTGTTTGGTTTCTTATTTGTCTATCAGTTTTTTCAGCCTATACATGGTGGTATTTTTATTTGTTATGGTGATAAAAGGTCTGTATTTCATAACAGTGAGCCTTTTTTTTTTTGTCCATTCAAGACGCCGAATAGCCAATTGCCGCTAATCTGAAAGTGAATGTATAACGTGCACGCATTTATAAGCTATTTAAAAGCGAGGAAGCAAGGAAAAGAGGACAACCCCCCCCCGACCGACCCTACATCACACTTCGATTAACCGGTGGGAAATTTTTCTCACCACGGCAACCCTAGTGTTCTTTTTAAATAAATGTCTTTCAACTGGGGTGGTTTCTGCTCATCTTGAAGTTGCTACACTTCGATCTGTCAGTTTTAAAAAACTATCACCCTATCTCTATTTTACCATTTATCTCCAAGGTTTTGGAAAATATTTTTTTTCCAACTTCCATTTTTCCTTGCTTTAAATAATCTGTTTGAGCACTTTCAATCTGGTTTTGAGGCTGCCTACAATACTGAATCTGCTCTTTTGAGAGTATTAAACTACATCTTTTTAGTTGATGATATAGGTGACTCTGTGGTCCTCATTCTCTTGGATTTATCAACTGCTTTCGACACTATTAACCATTCTGTATTAATCAATGGACTGAAATCTTGGGTGGGTCTCTCTGGCACAGTTCTGAAGTGGTTCCAGTCATTTTTATCTAACTAAATATGTGGTTAGGCTAGGAGAATTTTTATGTTCTACTGCTTCTCTCCCCTGTGACCTTCCGCAAGGCTCTATTTTGTCCCCTCCTTATTTTCATTATATATTCTACATCTGGGATCTATTTTTAGAAAACATGGAGTGTCGCTTCACTTTTATTCTGATGATACTCAAATCTATTTACCTTTTAGGATGAATGATCCACTGGCCATGACTGCTCTTTTATCCTGTCTAGATGAGGTTAAATCCTGGTTATCTCAAAAAACGTTATCCTTAAATGAGGAGAAAACTGAAGTTATTGTTTTTGGCCCTTCAGAAAATATGAAAGCATTAAAATTTTGACCCGGGATCCCTATCGGCTTTTAGGTCTTCACAGGGACGGAATTAGGGGATATTTTAGATGATTCATTAAAATTAGATAAACAAATTTCACCTGTGATTAGGTCCAGTTTTCATCAACTCAGTATACTTGAAAAAATGTATCATTTCCTAACTGATAAGACGGTGCTAGCTTTTATTACGTCACGTCTTGATTACTGTAACTCATTACAGTGTGGCATTTCTAAAGCTCAGATTGCCCGTCTTCAACTGGTCCAAAATGCTGCCTCTAGATATCTTTTCAAAAAGAAAAAATGGATCAGTCCACTCCGCTTTTAAAGGCCCTTCATTAGTTGCCTGTTCAATTTAGAATATATTTTTAAAGTCTTATTATTTGTTTTTAAATCTCTGCACAATCAAGCACCCATCAATTTATCTGAATTGCTGCATCAATACATTCCCTCGAGAATCCTAAGATCTGGTGACCCCCTATGTCCCCCTAGTCCAGGGGTTCCCAAACTTTTAAGCCGGCGACCCCCATGATAAATGCGCTGCTGCCCCGCGACCCCGCACCACCATATATATATATATTATATATTTTTTATTTGTATCAGACTTTTCTGCAAACACCATTTAACAAGTATTGAATTAACCCTTTCACACGTAAGTTTAAAATATTCTGGATGACCCCCCCAGCGTGAGTTTTTCAAGGCGATCGTTATTTAGATGTGTCACTTTATGGTTTCCATGGTGACGCGTCATTGCTTGTCACGTGACACACCGCAGAAACAACAGAGCTGAATGAATGATGATCTGCTTTTATGTAATTTTTCCTTTTTTATTCAAAATATTCACAAATTTGTTAGATATGGCATGAAATAGCTGATATTCCGATTTTCAAATATATGCAAGTGGAAGTGTTTTGTTGTTTAAACACCTTTATAACGATCGCGTTAGTTGAGCTGTATGCGCGAAGGGCGTCGCCATCTTAGTTTGTGCCGCAGACGCAGTTCAGAGAATCGGATCTGTTGGATTTACAACACGTGAATTCATCTACTTCTCTCGAAATACATAAAAGTAAGTGGATGGTGAACTGGGAGAATAATAGAGTAAACTTTAAAGTTACTTATACAATGTGTATCTGATATGCATAAAACGTGTCTAATTATAATGGAAAGGATTATTATTGCCTCGTCCTTTGACATCAGTGTGTATTTTACAAACTCTAAATGTATTGTCATACACTGACCGGTGTGATCGTACACTCCAGGGACCAGTCTAGACTGATCACACCGGTGTGATCGTACGTGCGAAAGGGTTAAATTAATTGCAACAAAAATATATAGGGCCTATATAGAAATCATCTCCCCCACTTTGGGAACCACTGCCCTAGTCTGACCATTTTTAAGTGTCTTTTAAAAACCCATCTGTTTTCAGTGGCCTATTAGGTTTTATATTCCTGCCTATTATATTTTCTATTTATGTTTTATTTTATTCTGGTTCTTTTTTTTAGTCTGTTTTGTGTGTTCTTACTACTCTTATGATGCTGTTTCTTTTGAGAAGCACTTTGGTCAGTCTTGTGGCTGTTTTAAATGTGCTATATAAATAATGTAAACTTGAAATTTGAGACTTTTTGTGGAATTTGGTTCTTTGCCTTGTTTCAACACAATTCTGATCAAGTCTTCAGTGTCTGATTCACTCCAAAATGTTAAATCGCATACTAACAATATACATGTAGCAAGCAGAGCAAGGCTGAGAGCCGTGGGAACTGGTGAACATTCACACAACTTTAATTATAAAATAATCAAACAACAAAATAAAAAGTAAAGCAGCAGCCCCTCACAGATGACTGCTGCATAAAAACATAATAAAGCACAACATGAAGTCCAGGCCTGTCCTCTCTCGTCTTGCACTGTCATCACTCCTTTTATCCTTCCGGATCTCCTTCCTTGAGACCCTGCTCTTCTTGCCACATAAATGCTTAATGCTTCTCTCTGGTGTGAATTTTCATGTGCCTGTTAAAGCTTGCTTGCCATGGGAAACTATTTCCACACAGTTTGCATGTAAACAGCTTCTCTCCAGTGTTAACTCTCTTGTGACTGTTAAAGCTTCCTCCTTGAGTAAAACTCTTTCCACACTGAGAGCAGGTGTAAGGCTTCTCGCCGGTGTGAATCCTCATGTGCCTTCTAAGGCTTCCTTTTTCAATGAAACCATTTCCACAAAGTTTGCATGTGAACGGCTTCTCTTTGTGATACACATTTCAAACGGAAGACACTTGAAAGGTCTCACTCCAGTGTGAAGCCTCATTAAGGGTTACTTTATTTCTGAAGTTTTTTCCACATTAATCAAATGTAAACATCTTCTCACTAGTGTAACTGTTCACGTGATGGCTAAGGTTTAGTTTTGTTGAGAAGTTCTTTCACACAATGCTTCTCTCCAGTATGAATCCCTCATGAGCGTTTTAAGACTAACTTTTTCATTGAAACTATTTCCACACTGTTGGCAGGTGAAAACCCTCTCTCCTGTGTGAATCCTCATATGGACTTTAAGGTTTCCATGTTAACTGAAATTCTTTCCACACTGATGGCAGATGAAAGACTTCTATCCTGTGTGAATCCTCATGTGGACATTAAGGTATCTTTTTTGAATGAAACGCTTTCCACACTGTTGGCAGTTGAAAGGTTTCTCTCCTGTGTGAATTCTTATGTGGTCTTTAAGAGTGTGTTTTGAGTGTGAAACTCTTTCCACATTTAGGGCAGGAGAAAGGCTTCTCTCCAGTGTGAATTCTAATGTGCCTGTTAAAGCTTCCTTGTTGAGCAAAACCTTTTCCACACTGAGGGCATTTGTAAGGCTTCTCACCGGTGTGAATCCTCATGTGCCTTTGAAGGATTCCTTTTTCATTGAAACTCTTTCCACACTGTTGGCAGGTGAAAAGCCTCTCTCCTGTGTGAATCCTCAAGTGGACTTTAAGGTTTCCATGATCATTGAAACTCTTTCCACACTGATGGCAGAGGTAAGACTTCTCTCCTGTGTGAATTATCATGTGCCTTTTAAGGTAACTTTTTAGAATGAAACTCTTTCCACACTGTTGGCAGGTGAAAGATTTCTCTCCAGTGTGAATTCTTATGTGGTCATTAAGAGTGTTTTTATGTGTAAAACTCTTTCCACATTGAGGGCAGGTGAAAGGCTTCTCTCTAGTGTGAACTATCATGTGCTTTTAAGTTTTTTCTTTTTTAGGGAAACTCTTTCCACATTGTTGGCAGCTGTAAGGCTTTTCTCCGGTGTGAATTCTCATGTGGACTTGAAGTTTTCCTTGTTGATCAAAACTCTTTCCACATTGAGGGCAGGTGAAAGGCTTCTCTCTAGTGTGAACTATCATGTGCCGTTTAAGTGTTCCCTTTTCAGGGAAACTCTTTCCACATTGAGGGCAGGTGAAAGGCTTCTCTCTAGTGTGAACTATCATGTGCCGTTTAAGTGTTCCCTTTTTAGGGAAACTCTTTCCACACTGTTGGCAGCTGTAAGGCTTTTCTCCGGTGTGAATACTCATGTGGACTTGAAGTTTTCCTTGTTGATCAAAACTCTTTCCACATTGTTGGCAGGTGAAATGACATCTAGTTCCAGTATTTTTAGGTCTTTTTCGTGTCAAATTCTGTGTCGTGTCAATCTGTGAGCGACTGTATGATTTTTGTCCAGTTACGAAATCGTGTTTCTTCAACTGATCTTTATCTTGTATTTCATTCAGTTCTTCACTCTCTTCTTTCAGATCTGGTGAAAAGAGATAAATAAAAGTTAACATCTTAACAGCAACAGTAGAAGAGAAGTCAATAATTGCCAAATTTGCCATTTTTTCCTTGAGGGTCACAGTCCTGCAGAGTTAAGCTCCAACCTGCAGCAAACCTACCTTTAGTTTGCAGGTAAAGAAGACCTTGACTGAGGTGTGCTAAATTAGAGTTGAAGCTAAACTCTGCAGTGTTGTGACCCTCCAGGAACTGAATTAGACATCCCTGGTATAAAATATTAGAAGGATATTATCCTCATCCAACAAGAAAACTATATGTTAAGAGTTAAGTGAACTATTTTCAAACTAACAACCTCTGGTTACTGTGGTAACAAGACATGACATCAAGATAAGACTCATCAAGGCTTGAAATTCATGTTTCAATACTTCTTTAAAGTCCCGCAACAACTTAAAGTAACTTATAACATCTCAAGTTCTTATCATCTTCAGAGTCAGGGGTCGTCAGAAAGATTCCACCAAACCCTGAAGTCACTTTTGAGATCCTACCGTGTCGAACTCGACTGTGACTGTGAAGAGGGACTCCCTTGGATGTTATATGTTATTATGTTATTTGTGAAGTTGTACAATAGGACATCAAGGCCCCGATATACTTTAAACATAATTGAAGAATGAACTCATATGATGTCATTTCAAACAAAATAAGGTCGAAACGAAGTTCGTTTTGAGATTGTTTCGGCAGTTTGAAACAGCTCACCAAAGCAAACTTTCTGGGGGAGTTTGTTTTGGCTCCTAAACACCTTTAAGCTTCCATTGTTCCGTGGCAGTTACACAGTCGGTGAGCGTGTTCTGAAACTCCACCTTTGACGTGCCATTTTTTTTCCCGGTTCGTATCTCATTCTTTGGAGGTCAGACCATAGAACATCTCTTGAATACACTGGAGTGTCATATAGCTGAGCTGGCACAAATATATCTGCACCTGTACAATCACTCGCGGAGAGACTTTCTAGAAGGAAATTGCAATGAAGCTTGGTGTCGACAACCCAGAGTTATGCAAAAGGCGATGCAGACAAACATCCGAGACAAGTTTTCCAAAGCCATGAAAAGAATAAAAGGAAAGAGTAAAGATATAAGGTAACAAGTACCAAATACATGTTTCAAATAAATGTTACACCATACTGCTGCTGTTGTTCTTTCAATAAGCAAATTTAAATGGTATACAACAAATGAAATGCCAAACGAATATAAAATAATAAATCTTTGTTTTTATCAAAAGTAAGTCATGACACCAAAAGGTATCAGTTTATCCAGTGCAATAAAATGAACACTAATAAAATAACAAACTGATGTCATGCTAAAGTTTTCAGACTATGAGCCATTCACACTTCCCATAAAGGACTGATTATGGAAATGGAATGGTTCTTTTGCATTGCAAACATGTTAATTGACTCCGAACTGCTGCTAATCATTCTTTTGTCTATGATATTCTGACCATTGGTGCCCGTCTCACACCTAGATTGCCTAAACTTCATTGTTGCATCGTTGTGTTTAGGGGGATACGTACAAGCGTCACAACACATGTATGTTTACATTAATCAACACCCCGCCTCCAGCATCGCGGGGGTGTCGGAATGTTAGGAAACAGTATATCAGTGGTTAGGTTTTTCAAAATGATTTTGCCCCCAAACGAAGAATGAAAACGAACTTTGTTTGAAGTATATTGGGGCCTTGTCAGAGGCCTTATTGCGGTCTTGGCAGATAAATGGAACCCCTCTGAACCATCAGAGAGTGTTTTAGATTATGTAAATAGCTTTCGTTACCGACTATATGAAGCTAGAGCTATTGTTCAATGAAAATAAGGTAAATCTCAGGAGAAGATGCTGCCATTGTTCAACTGCAAGGTTAAATCCAGAGAATTTCAAGTAGGTGACAAAGTATTGGTTTTATTACCCATTTGACTGGTCCTTTCCAGGCTAGATTTATTGGACCTTATACAATTGCGAAATGTTTTCCCAGTAACAACTATTTACTAAACATGCCTGATCGCCAGAAGACATTACAAGTTTGTCATATTAATTTATTAAAATTGTATGTGACTCATGTAATCTCTTTGTCGGTTGATATTGTATCAATAACTTCATCAGTTGGTCAGGGCACTTCAGAAGTATCTGAAGAAATGGTGGAGAATTTGGGTCCAGTGGATACAGGGGAAATTAACGGGTCTATTATCCTTGCCAAATATGACTTTAGAAAAGCAACTGTAACCTATCTGGGTAAAATGTTGGTTTCAGGGTTGCATAAAACCAATTGATGCCGAAGTTGATGCTATTGGTAAATTCCCTACACCTGCTATCTGTTATGAACTCTGTCAATTCTTAGGAATAGTAAGTTATTATTGAGGGTTTTGTTGGAATTTTGTGAGAGTAGTTGCTCCTTTAACTGGCTTGTTGACTCTAGCTAACACTCCTGTATTGGTTGCACCTAATTTCCAGAAACATTTTCTTCTTGCAGTGGATGCCAGTGCTTGTGGTGCTGTTCTTTTACATGTCTATGGTGTCTATTTCTTTCCCTTTTTCTGATGTCCTAGAGCCCAGGAGATCTGAGGGTAAAATGGAGTGGGATTGCAAAGAGGAGTATCCCCAGCCTTAATGTATCTACTTGTGTGATGTTGGCAAGCGTCTGTGTCTAGCGGGTTGGGTCGGGTCCCGATGCTGCCAAGGCACGGTGAATACTCAGCTCATGGGGATCACAGGTTGAGCTCGCGGAGAAGTTCAAGAAAGGTATGGATCTTTCAAAAACTTATGCGTGAGCTCTAATGTGCTACGGGAACCAAACACTCTTTCATAAGAGTCATCTGATCCTGATAGCATGCTCCTGGGCTCTTCTAGTCATAATGACAAAGATGGAGAGGTTGATGTGGTTGGTGATGATAATGAAAGTGTGAGCACTGAGTCGGCATCAACCACCCTCAGCTGCATATAACTAAAAAAAAATTAAAAAAAGACACAGACAGCTAAATGATTGCTTTTTGGCCACTCTTGATCATCCCGCCCCCGGGAGTCTTCCGCTTCTCATAGATCTCCACTCAGAGATATCTAAACCATAAACTTAACCATATTCCTTTTGGTTTCATCCCTTTCAGCATGCTGACTATGCTAATTTTGAGGGTGTGGCTGAGCGGGGATACGTGAGGATGCCCCCTGTTGAAGAGACACTTGCGAGCTATCTCTCACAGGGTGAGTCATCATCTTTAAAGATTCCTGCCTTGATGTCAGTAGCGCTTCAGAGCACTTTGCACTTGAATGGCAGGACGTATGTGGCAGCTGGTCAGGCTGGTGGTGCTTTGCACACCATGGCAGTGTTACAAACCTATCAGGGCTGATCTGCTTAAGAATTTGGATAAGGGCAGAGGTTTGGCTCTCCACACCACCAAGCAAACTGTTGCTTCCACTGGGTATTCAATGGTGGCAATAGTGGCTACGGAAAGAATCTGTGGATAAACCTTGCGGCTATCTGGAAGAGAGAAAAGACTTTATCCACAAAGCTCTGCTTTTGATGAGCAGGCTAACTTCTGTCGAGGCAGTTGTGGAGAAGTTCAGGGAGGTGAAAGCGCAATCGGCTGATCTCAGGAAATGCATTTCTCGGCACTCCAAATCCTCTTCTAAGAGGGATGATCAGTCTAGAGCTGAGGCTCATAGACAGCGTTGCTAACTGCACCCCTTCTCAATTTAGGAGTCAGCAAGGGGAGCCTTGCCGTAAAAGGGGAAAAGGATCTCAGGAACATTCTAGACAAGAGGCACGCTCATCTACAGCATTTCCTTGGATACCACTGTAAACAAAGAAGTGCTGCGCTTATAAACTCTACTTTAAAGGGCTCATATGATGTGATTTAAATTTTTTCTTTCTCTTTGGTGTGTTACAAGCTCTTGGTACATAAAGAAGATCTGTAAAGTTGCAAAGACTAAAGTCTCAAATCCAAAGAGATAATCTTTATAAAAAAGTCAACCACCTAAAACGGCTCGTTCGAACACGCCCCCACATGTCTACGTCACAATGCTGGAAGATTTGCATAATGGCAACAAAATGTTCACACAAAGAAAAAATGTATAACTTTTATTCTAGCTGCTGTTGCCGCCACTGCCACCATGTTCTGGAGACACTGTGTGTTTCATGGTCTTCCAAAAGAGGACATGACTAGAAATCAGTGTTTAAGTTGTATTTACAACACTGTTCCAGAACAGTTCAACCCAAATATTCAGATGTGTGCAGCACATTTTACGGAGGACGAGGACTGTTTGCTGGGAGAGTAGCCTACAATACGGTATCTGTTTCTATAAAGTGGTGCAATTCAAACTTTGCAAGGACAGTCTGGTGCTTCTGACTCAGTCTGTAAGTACGTTTTCACATTTAAAGAATTTGCCAATGATGATTCAAACATAAGTTTTGAGCAGTGTAGAGTAGTGCTTGTTGTTTGCTGTTTCGCCGTTCACAAATGCAGACATGGTTTTATGTTTACGCAGCGCGATACGCAACGTGTAAAAAGACAGTAAAGTCATTATAATCAGTAATTATGTCCCCACTGGATGCAACAAAATGCCATGTTTATAATGGGTTTTATTGTTTTTGTCTTGTCTAGCATGGCAAGGGGTGTAACATTTACGTCACACGCTTGAGGAATTTGGCCAATCTCAACGCACTGGATAGCTGGCCAATGAGTGTACACCTTGCTTTTCAGAATGACGAGCTTTGTAAAATTCGACGCGTTTCAGAAAGGTGGGACATAAAGGAGCAACAATAATGTACATTATGTGGAAAATAATGTTTTTTTGAACCTCAAACTACATAGCCATTTTATTACATCAGATACACAAAATAATATTCTTTGTAGCAATGTCATATGACCCCGTTATTATGGATTATACAGAGGTGAGATGAAAAGAAAATACCATCTTAACTTTTTTAAAGAGAGTCAGTTCACCTCAGAGATGCAGTTACATAAACTCCACCCACAAATGTATCGTGATTCATTTAATCTCAACTGATTTGAATCATTACATATTTATATTGGTTTTCAACCTGCTCGCTACATCGCTGGCATCGTTACATCACTATTTACTACTGACGCTGAGTGACATACTGCACCAAAAGATGACGGTAATGCACTGGTTTAGAATACGACCTTGTAAGAAGATACTGTACTGCTTCAGTCTACTGCAGGTTCAGTCTATTACTGGAAAAGCTACATTGTTTTAAAGTAGCTGAGCTACTGGATAAGCTGCTAAAAATGTAGTTATGTTACTTGTAGCTAGCTGCTGCCCAACACTGGGATTAACTTTAAACATTATTTATGTTCAGGGATGTTAATGTTAGTAAAGCACTTTTAAGGATAAGTAGAAAAAAAATCAATTACAGACAAATGTAATAACTCACATTTCACATTATGTAAAATAAAGTGATTGTTAGATATTGTTGCATAATTAAGTGATAGAAATGTAGGGTTTTCATTGTTTTTAATTCAGAAGTAGATTTGAGAGTTTAATAACTCTTTTGTTCAGACTACTTCGTACTATCTTTCAGTACAGCTGGACATTTTTGTGACATTTTAGATCAAATGAGTGAATTCAGCTTTGAGAATGAAAACCAACCTGTTTGTTTCTCAGTATCTTCATGTTTGCCTCTGAATGTTTCATCAATCTTCATGTGTTCACGCTTCTCTTTAATAAAGGCCATCTTTATAATGGTGTGTCACGTGGATCTCAGTTGAGTTTTTCTCTGTTTAAGATGAGAATAATTATAGTCCAGTATAACAGTAGAAAAATAAGTTCAAACTAAATCTCTGTCTGCGTCTCAATCTGCTCCCTAGTTCAGTAGTTTCTGCACACTGGTGAGGGAGTCAGTCAGAGAGAGAGATAATGGACTTAAATCACCTGAAGAGAGAAAAAATTCAAATAAAAGTATAATATTTTTAATAAGATTATATTTGGTATTTGCTGATTTGTAGATTATATTTAATAGATAACACTTTGATGAAAACATTTGTAGATGGTTTGTAAAAGTTATCATTACTAACTTTTTTAAAAATGAAAAAACAACAAAATAAAAACGTGTACAATTAAAACAAGAAATTCAAATAAAATAAATAAACAAAATAAAAAATAAATGATCTATACAGATATACAAGTTGGCAAGAATACAAAGAAAAAACAACTAAATGTCAATATTCCAAAACACAACGTATATAAGATCACTTTTTAAATAAATTAAAATCTTTCGCACATATAATTGTATCTTTTAATGTTTTACTATTAATACATTTTATAGAATCCATATATGAATGAGAATTAACCATAAAAACCTTCAAACAAGGTTAAGATTTATTTTACTTTTATGGATACAAAATTTACCAAATAAAATCATAAGATTCAACAAAGTTTACAGATATACTTTTTGATTCAAAGTCAAATCACAACTTTAACCAGTTTTCTCTGACATACAAGGATACATCTTTCCAAAAATGCTAGTGATATAGAAAAATGCGATACCTTGTTAAAAAATGAGATATTCAATATGCGATACAATATTGTTTAAAGTGTGTAAAATTTCGATTATATTTTAAAATATTTAAAAATGAAATTATATAACCAATCTGTTTCACATTGTTTCTTGGAAAAGAAAGAGTCACTATAACTTCTGAAAGAGACCAGCAGTGTTTTAGCATTACATAAAAAGTAATGTCACAAATCAGAAAATGTAATTTTAAAATAAATGTAAATACACACACACAAAAATAATAATAATGAGACTAATTTTATATCATTATAACTTAACTTTCCATACACTTTAAGTACTTCTTCATATACCACAACAAAAACTATAGTCTGAGAAAGTTCAGACATGATTAAAGGATTAAAGTGAACAGTCAGGAAAAAAAATAAACACCAAAGCTGCACTTAATAACTCTTTTTAACGTCAAGCAGTTCTCTGATAAATGTGTTAGAGATACCTTCAGAGCACAAGCTTTAAGAGATAAACCCTCTGTAACCAAATATTAAATCTGCTCTTTTCTGATCACAGGATTAATATTTAGTGAGATTCTGTCCTGTTCACTTCTAGAAACAGACAAAACTAAACAGATCGAGCGTCCTTTACGAGGATATTACAAATGGATTTGTCTTCACGACAAACAATTCAGATTTTTGTAAATTCAAGCAAAGACCTGAGGCACTTTAAACAAAACAAGTCCTCGATGATGAACTGATTCAGATTCAGAGAGAGATGAGACGCACCGTTTCTGTTACTCTTGCGCTTTACAAGCACACAATAACCTTCATTAATAACACTTAATAAAGCATTACAGTAATACAGTCGGTAATAATTCATTTCTAAGCTTTATACACAATTCTCAGGAGTAGTTGTATCGATTTAAACACATAAAATGATTAAAATCACACACCTTTCTTCAGCCGAATCAAATACGCGGGAGCGCGCGCAGCCTTATGACGTCACACCGCCAGAGCAGAATAAAAGTCCTGTTCGTGAAATAAATCAAATAATATAATATAATATAAACAAGTTAGTTACCTGTTAAGACCTTAGATTTTAATTACTGGAAATTGATTTACAAAACATAATTTTATTCATAATTTTCATGAATAACAGAAACACACTGAAATTGAGCACCGAACCCCAGCTGCTCCCACTTTCCTACTTCTCCGTCTGTGTGTGTGTGTGTGTGTGTGTGTGTGTGTGTGCACTTAAACCCTAAATGATATTTCCCCCCATTTTAAATTCTTATTATCCAATGAAAGGATACATTTGTGTGAATTTTTTAAATAAAAGACCAAAAGGATTAACAATGCAGATGAATTTTCACAGCCTTTTTTTTGATCATATTTACCAAGGGGGCTGATGTTTTTGGCCACGACTGTATACATGTAATGTAATTTGAGTGTACATTAAATGAATTTAAGTTGTTTTATTGCTTTCTCTGTGTTCAGCCCCAACATTTGAGCTTTTCTTGTGCTTCAGGTCAGAACACAGCTCATTCCCTTTGAAATATTGGGGGGAAAAAATCTAAATAATACATCTTTAAACACCAATAATTTACCATCATTGAGAAAATTGAATACAACCAGCGAATACAAATCAAAAAGTGACACATTGGTAGTTTGCTTTTTATTCTGATAGCACTCTATAGCCTACAGATAATCTCCACAACAAACAATAACACATGCAACTGATGAGCCTTTATGAATCCAGTGTGGTTACAGTGGTAAAATATTATACACTGATACAGCGCACAGTAAAAATATAGTAAAAGTGATATATGTAGTACAACTTGTAGTAAAGTGAATAATATAAAAACAATAACATAAGTGATAATAGATTTATAATAGCACAAAGTATATGTATAATACCATAATAAATAAATGAATAACAATAGATGAATAATAGCAAGAAGAATATGTAATATCAAGGGTGGAGTAATACAGAATAGACAAAAATGAAGAAAAAAATAATAGTAAACTATAAAGTAAAATAAATAATCGTGAAATGTAGTTTTATAATAGTCAAGTCAAGTCAAGTCTGCTTTATTGTCAATTCTTCCACATGTACAGTACATACATACAGAGAATCGAAATTGCGTTACTCTCAGACCCCCGGTGCATTCAATTTTGTCATGATATTGCAGCTGGACTCACTATGAGTTCCTGTGTTTTTCATTAGTATATGTGTAATAATTATTAAACAAATTAAGACACAACTAATGACACAACACAAAAAATATGGACATGAATTCCAAATTGTGTTTAATTAATGAGCTCCTTAAGTATAATATATACATGTGCGCACACACACACACACACACACACACACATATATATATATATATATAATACAAAATCCTCTGAATCAATCTCAGCTCCAGATTTTATTTCAGTTCTATCTTTCTCTGGGAATAGAGTGGTTTAGTTGATGACAAAACCTGACTAATAAAGACTAATTCTCCACCGCTTCCCTCAAGATTTTCCTATATTTTATTCAATTAATGAGTAAAATAATGTAAACAACTTGACGATGCTTGACATTTTGTTCTACAATGAATGCAGAAAACACAAATTCTGAAACAGTTGTTTATTTTTCCATATATGTTAACACATCTGAATGTTCGGGGTGTGAGTGTGTGCAGTTTACGCTGTACAACAACATATCAAAGTATAGTTATGTTTAACACAGACCAGAATATGAGATGATCCCCTCAGAAAAACTTTCTATTAATCAAAATTAATAATCATTACAACATCAAGAACAATAATAAACAATGATTTTGTCATGATATTGCAGCTGGACTCACTATGAGTTCCTGTGTTTTTCATTTCTAGGATATTTACATGATGTAGTTTTTGTGTAAAGACACATACAGTACATGATCAGCATTAAACAGCCTGTGTGAATCATTTTATATGCAGTCTATAGTATTGTGATCGACTGAAGAAACTGGTTAGATTTAAATAATAATGAATTAATAATTCCTTACATTTACCCAGATAGCACACGTACGTCGCGGAGACGTCTGTGCGATGTGGTCTTTTGCATCTGGCAGATGTATATTTTAGGGTGTTTGCTCATCTGGCATACGTCGGCGAGACGTCCCTGCCAGCTGTTAAGACGACGCCTAGCCTATGTATTCCAGACGCAAATCAATTAGAACGTCTAGGATCCGCTCTTTAAATGATGTTAATCAGATGTTCAAACGTCTGCAAGATGTCTGATTGATGTAGGACAGACATCGTTTTATCAAAACTTCCCCCTCCCATTATTTTAATAAAATACCTTTGCGATGTTTTAAATAATCCTCCCTCATGCATGTTACAATTACCAAACATAATAATTAATAAATAAACCACACGATCAACTTAATAACATACATTTGTTGATTTTATTTATAAAAAATAAATAAATAACAGGCAAAAAAAACCCATTTGATTTATACAAAACAAGATAACAGTTTATGCAAACAACAATACACTATTTGTAACATATATACAGGCATTCCAAAAAAAAACATAAGTAAAATCCTCCCTGGGGCCAAGCGTAGGAAATCTTTAATAAATTTGTCCGCGTCTGCTTCGGTTGGAGACAGAAGGACGGGGTTCCTCATAGCTGAAGCTGTATGTTAAAAGAAACAATTACAAAAATGTAAAAAGATCGAGCAACCTGCTTTCACTTATATTGCAATGAACGACAGATATTTTTTTTCTTTATCTGGTTCTTCTGAATAAATCGGACAAAGTTATCTAAATAGCATAAAGAACAAATAATATTAGCTGCTGGTTCGACGCCAACAGCCAAACAAGAAGAAGAAGCACGTGAACTATGCACGTGAGTTAGGGTGCACGCGTCAAGGCTCTTCCCGCGTTATTCAACTTAACCATGTGCCCTGCTGTGCAGAATACACGTCTAGATTAGTTGCAAGGGAGGATTTGCTTAAGGTACGTGTACATTTTAAAACTAATTGTTGTGTCAGCGATCGGTTTTATAATAACCTCCAAATTAAGTTGTGTATGATGACTATCACCTGTTTGTTAATTAGCGAGTAACGTTAATGTTATACCATAAGTTGTTTTGCGTTCGTTTTGGTTGGGCAAATGGATTTCTAAATGGTTTTACTGATGTTTTTAAGTCTCATTTAAGTTTTTTCACAAGTAATTTTTTCTAAATATTTTTGATAATGGCTGATGGCCACGTCAGGTTATGTTTAACCAATTTGAAAACTGTTACACATTATTTTAGTTGTACTGACTAATGTTGTAATGACAGCTCTGCCATTAATTCTATTGCTTGTATTTGTACAACATTATTGAACTTGCCTACTAGGAGCGCTCCGATGTGTGATTTTCGGATGCCTCTCTTGTCTCCCCTCCCGCACCAGTTCAACTGCCGGGCGACGTCAGTGGAGAACACCTTGGAGCAAATCCTCCATACAGTTTTCTTCATGCTCGGCCCGCCACTGATGGATAATCTGTTCACCCAACAGGGACATTTTAAAGTCATATTTTAGCATTAAATTGACCTGTATTCTATACACATCCAGTTAAAAGACTGGAACAATTAAGATTTTGTAATATTTTTTTTTTTTTTGAAAGAAACCTCTCATGTTTACCAAAGATGCATTTATTTTATTGAAAATGCAGTATAATTTAATATTATGAAACTATTTAGAGGAACTATATTTAACTATTTTAAAATATAACTTATTTTTGTGATGCAAAGCTGAATTTTCTCAGCAGGATATGATCAAATCTAAGTTATATGCTGATTTGCTGCTCAAGAAACATTCATTATTATTATCAAAGGTGAAAATGGTTGTACTGCTTCAAGTTTTTGTGTAAACCATGGTGCACTGCTAGAACAGTGTTATATATTTTGCTGACTTGTGTACTTTATATAGTAGGATTATAACAGAACTTTCAAATACATCTAGTATGATACGCCAACATAACATCTGATTTTAACCACTGCAAATCAGCGTTATTTCTAATTTTCAAAGATTCCTTGAAAAAATAATTAATTATGGTTTCCATAAAATATTATGAGTAGCAAAAACTGGTTTTGATGATAATTAACACTGATAAGATGAACCATTATTAATAACTGCCATTAATAATTGCTATTAACTGATCAGCATATTCTAATGATTTTTGAAGGGTCATGTTACACTGGAGGCTGGATTAATGAGTATATAAAAATATTTTAAAATAGCTTATTATTGGAATGTTTCAGAGTATTACTGTTTCTGTTATATTTTTCATTAATTTTATACATTAGTAAGTAAATGCAGTGCGCATTAGAGACATCTTTCAGCAACATTTCAGCAAATCATTCCCTGCTTTTGACTGGTAGTGTGTAAACATGCACACACACGTTAGCACACAAACAGTTTGTTTACATTTTGTTAGTAGTTGTAGGTTTGACAGTTTCAGTGTTTCTTACCATTCTCTGCATAAACCCTCTGTCTACCAGTCTTTGTTCCAGCCTATCTAGGTCTGCAGTAGATTCTAGAGGAAAGACACCACCCTCTTCCTCTTCAGCCATCTGCATTTGGGGTACAACATGCCTGTTCCCCACTAGAGACTGGACCAGTGAAGTCAGATGCTTGATCTTCATGTCCATTTTCTCTAGAGTTTCCAGAATTGCCCTTTCTACAGCTGCAATACAGAAGATAATTTAACTTGGTATGTAGCTTTGATGAATGAAATGATGCATTTTGCAACTTATTTAAATTAATAAATAATATACATGTACATTGACTTGGTACAGTACTCAAGACTGGATTTTCCTGTCTCCCACCAGAAGTACCTGTAAGTATAAATTTACTGTAAGGTTTTAAATGTTAGATGTAGTGTTACATGCATCTGCCTTGATGTTATCAAAAGAATGTCATATTATTTAGGGTAAAATGTTTACCATTTTCTAAAAAAAATATCCTGACCTTTATATGCATTTCAGTGTTTTCTGGTTTGCTAAAGAGCCTCACTGGAGCTCAAAATGGAGTTGGTAAGCTAATGATGATGGTTTCAACATCAATAATAATGGGTAACTTACTCAGTGTCCTTCCTTGGTGGTCACCTGAGGGTCTCAGGACAGAAAAGGTGTGCTCTATGGATTGAACACAAAATATTATGTTATTCAGTTTTAGATTGTGCTAAGGGCTGTGAATTAGTGTTTTCTCCTCCTTATTTCTATTTAATGCTCTTGTAGCTTGTGTGTCAGGTGGATGAGCACTCCAGCCGTCACCATGATGGTCTGCCTGAGAGACGCCCACTGGAGCTGAGAAAGATGGAGTGGGTAAGATTTGCTTGTTACCAAAACAAATAAATACAAAGTAAAATTAAAACCAAATTTCAGAAAAACATAAAACATCTTCACCTCTTATAATAACTGTAATAAGAGTTTGGTTCAATTATTTTTACATTGACATTGACCAAAAATCTATATAGGTATTCTGTTGACAGCATGAGGACTCTGATGTGAATTTCACAATGGGAATCAGGGCTCGCAAAATAAATAAAAAATCGCTGGTAGCCCTTCAGGCAGGTACTCTTCAGATTTTGGTAGCCCGAAAATTCATTTAACTAGCCTAAATAAAAAAAAAAATTAAATAAATAAAAAAAAATTAAGAATAAGAGATTTCTTATACTATTTAATGTATTTAAAACTTTTTTTGGCCTTATGTCTGATACTACTCACTTTAGGAGTTATTAAGGACCTGCGGGAGATCTGTATTTAAGATAGCCCTTCGGGCAGAGTGCTGAGCCATTTTGGTAGCCCGACTGGAAAACACAATAGCCCTAGGACGTCGGGCTAGTGATTTTGCGAGCTCTTGGAATGTTTTCTGTAGTCCATATCTTAGTTTGATTTGTTCTTGTGCACAGTTGCATTAAACCTTAAAGTTAAGATAATGTTTGTCTTATGTAGCCAGGCCTTCAGGCTGACAACAGAAGGTCTGAACCCCTTTGATTGGCCAAGGACCACCAGGTAAAGCAACCAATGACGATTCATTGTGTGTAGCATCATCTTTAGGGGCATGCAGATGAAAAGTTGATGCCACTCCAGTAACTGACTTAGTTAAGTTTATCATGGTACGCACTTATTGTCAAAGTTATAAATAGGGCTGGGTATCGAGTTTGATACTTTTTAGGCACCAACCGAATTTCCAAGATACCATCGAGTATCGATAAAACGTCTTGTCGTTCGATACCAAACTTCGATACCTAAGGGGTTAATCTTGTCAACATCAGTGAGCCAATAAGTCTGCAGCACTAGGTGTGTTCGACAAGAAGCGGCAACGCGCAGATCAATTGGTGTTGACATCCGCGAGAGCAATTCAAAAACCTAAAAAGCAGTCTGCTCTAACTCTCCTGGTCCTGCGAGGAGCTGCGTCAAATCGAACACACCTACTTGTTTACACCGTTTACACTCAGAGAGATGTGGCTCACATGTAAGGCTGTAGCGTGAAAGTGTCCCATCCCCCTTATATAATCTAAAAATTAATTGGAATTTAATACTTTGGGTTTCGTTAAATTAAACCTACAATATAGTAATGTGCGACTAACTGGACTCCCTGTGTAATTTATGGCACTAGCTGAAATGTTTTATCCATTAAATAATTTTGGTTATAGTTCATTTAAGAGAGACCCAATTTGTTCAGTAAACCACTGTTTACTAAAGAAAGCAATTTTGATTATTTTTTTCTCCTGCTATTATTAAATCATACCTACCATGATTTCAAAACCGATGGTATATTATTATTATTTTTTTTTTGGTGTAACTTCATTTAAATTATTTTTGGACCATGATTAAAATGGACAATAATGCGGTCATGTCCTATTATACTCTAAATTTTTATATAACATTAAATCCATAACAATATTTAATATGATTTGAAATGGTGTGCAGTTTGATTTAGTTAAATTCTACTAAAACGTGCAGATTATTGTACTTTCAGAACAAGTAAATGCATATTAAAATTCTAGCTAATTGAATTTCAGAAAATAATAAAAACAAAGAAAAATATGTATTCAAATCTATTTTTAAAGTAAAATCATGGCATCAATGCCATCCAGAAGAAAATAAGTCAGTAAATGGTAACATGTACACAATCAGTCATGGCTTTTTGAACAGTAAGATTTTTAATGTTTTAAAGAATTATCTTATGTTCACCAAGCTTGCATTTATTTGATCCAAAATACAGTAAAAGCACTATTACTGTGAAACACATTTTTACTATTTAAAAAAAAAACTGCTTTATACAATAGTAGGGGTAGAGATCTTTAGTCAACTTACGATCCGTTCCGATTCTGGGAGACACGATCCGATTCCAGAACGATTCTTGATCTACTTTTCCCCCCTTATTAATTAGTTTACCAACTTGAGAATCTTAAAATCCTTACATTTACATATCCTTACATAAGTACTTTCACAAATTGAAAATAATAACTAAAACAGTAGTACGTAAAGAATTGTAAACTAATATAACATAACTAACTAGCATTCATTATAGTATATTAATTTATCTGTCTAAATCATCTTGTCTCACTTACAAATTTGACTGATAAATGAAGAATGATAGCCTTTTGTATTGAATTGCATTGCATATCAGGGATGACAGATTGATAAAAAGACATGCTATTTTGTGACTAGATGTAACTTTTGATACTTTCCAGTTAAAGTGTCTCTCTGATTGACTTAGCCCTATCATTACGGCTCCCAAGAAAAAAAAATAGTGAAGACCTCTGACAGTCTTACAAACATTTAGTAAGAATGTAGTAGAATTAGTAGAATGTCATGTTACATTTTATGTTATGTAACATTTTCACTGTTTACAATGGCAGGGCCTGCCATCTTGTCTTTTTGGCTTGTTGTTTGTGATTGCACTTTAACCTCAAGAGGGAAACCCCGATCAAATCCCAGAAGGTAAAATCAAAACAAAATGAAGTTATAACTTGTTTTGAACAATTTCTTTGTCATTTGAATATTGATTTTAAGTGGGGGGGGGGTGGATTTTAATCTTAAATATCACCCAGCCCTACTAGGTTATTAAAAAGCTGACTTTTCACAGTGTATGCTCCTAAACCAGGGGTGGCGAATGTCGGTCCTGGAGAGCCGCAGCCCTGCAGAGTTTTGCTTCAACCCTAATTAAGCACACCTGAACAAGCTAATGAAGGTCTGAAGGGTTACTAGAAATCTACTGGCAGGTTAGTTTTAATTAGGATTGGAGCAGAACTCTGCTGCGGCTCTCCAGGACCAGAGTTCACCACACCTGTCCTACACCCTTCTTACCCAGCTATTCATGGTAGATATCCGTTTTATCATGTGTCCATTTGTGTCATTTCAGATTACAACACTGTTACAGCGATTAAATGTAACTTACTCAGGGTTTTCTTGGTAGTCACCTGAGGGTCTCAGGACAGTAAAGGTGTGCTCTACGGATTAAACAAAATATTATTCAGTTTTAGATTGTGTGAAGGGCTGTGAATGCTGCGGTCACACAAGACTTTGAGCATGCAAAGTTTCCTTGGACGCTGCAACAATTGTGATATGATGTCATGCTCTGCAGTGTTGTTTTAAAAACTAAAAAAAAAAACTTAAATTTAAAATGTAAAAACACACAATCTACTCCACTTTCCTGCAGCGCTGCAGTTTTACATGTTCTTTTAATTCAGCTATTATGCTGTGATGTATCAAACTGCTATTGGTCATACAGTTTCACATGATGTGAATTCGCAGGTCAAGAGTTCAGCAAGCTTGAACTTTAAAATGCAGCTAAATGCGAACTTTTTCACACAAGCTTGCGTTTCCGGTTTGATGCATTCACATGCATATTAATGGAAGTCAATGGAAAGAAAAGTGCAGTGTGATCGCCCCTTTATTCTATTTAATGTTCTTGTACCTTGTGTGTCAGGTGGATGAGCACTCCAGCCGTCGCCATGATGGTCTGCCTGAGAGATTCCCACTGGAGCTGAGAAAGATGGAGTGGGTAAGATTTGCTTGTTACATTTTGCAAATTAACATATTAAGGACTTGGTAGACTGTAATTTGAGTTATTTAGGTTTTTTAAAATTTTTTTGGGTGTAAAATAATGAGCAGTGTGGAATTCCGTTTTTTAGTTTTTTTTAATTTGAGGGGAGTGGGGTTAGTGGTCATGATTTTCGAAATCCAGGGTTTTTCCTGGGTCAAAAATGGTCTTCGGTGGTGGCTGACGGTCATCCACACAGTACAAAGAACTCTATCCACGTGATTTGCAAAATACTACAATACATTTTAAACAAATGCAATGAAACAGTATGTGAATTTTGCTTATCCTATTAGTTAATGAAATATAAAAATAATCACTGTCAAGTAGGGCTGGGAGATGATGTTTGGTTATTTGATTTTTTGTTTGGTGGGTTGGCTTTTGATTTTCAATTTTGTTAGTTTATTTTTTTTTTTGGTTTTTGATTGTTTATGATTTGAGCTTGTGTGTGGGTAGTGATCAACGTGAGGCGTGCCGCTTCTAGCTCCAGGGTTCGTACAAGGTGCTTAAAGTGCTTGAAGTACTTGAATTTGACTTTTTGAAATGTAAGTCCTGGAAAACCCTTGAAAACAGCCATATTTTTGAGAAGGTACTTGAAAAATAATTGGATTTTTAAAGGGCAGCATATAAGAAATAAGTGTTAGTTTTTCCATCGTTAAAACAATATTTTTACGCAAAATTAATGATGCAGTGCGTCTGATATAAATACAGAGCCGTTTCTCCTGGCTTTTAGCAGGGAATGAGTTTTAGTTTTTTTATTGTTTGAGGTGTATTTTAGTCTCGCGATATTAGTAAAAGCTGTGTTTGTGGTAAAACTTTTGATAGCGATTGCATTATCTTGTTCGGTCTTTTATTGCATGTGCTGTTTGTTTGGGTTTACTTTGGGAACGCATATAAAGTGTGACGTGTTTTGTGTTGCGCTGTTATCATTTACAAGCGTGTAGTGCATGTCCATCTCAGCTGCTCAGGACACAAACTCTTCCTCTGCATATGTTGTGAGTTAGGGTTGTTTAACTTTCATCTAGGAAAACTTTGCATGTTATCTCACTAGATTTGTAACTTAAATCATTTATAAACCTATGCCAACACAGGAGAATTCATCAACATATTTCTAAGTATGCGATTTGTTGTACATTGCATCGCAATTTCAAAATAAAAGTTCAGACCCTCACTCTGAGTTTGCATGTGGCCAAATATTAAAATTACATGGATTTAAAACATCCTTGAATCAATCTGTTAAGTGAAGCATGGCCAGACTGTTTGCTCCTCTGCAGGTATTTGTTATAATACATAATAAACTTAAGTTGGTTATGTTAATATTTATTGAAGGCATATTACATTACGTAGGCCTATTTTATCAGGGTTGTTCAATAAAACCATGTAATATATATGTTATACATGTTATATATAAATTGTTTATATTTAAATAGTTTTTCACTTAGGTCTATTTGTTTTACTAAAAAATATCAGATTACTCGATTGTCAAAATAATCAGTAGATTGCTTGATTACCAAAACAATTATTAGTTACAGCCATAGATTAGTTAAAATATTTCAAGATACAACTGCATTGTTTTGATTTGTGTGATTTAAAAGACAAATATTTTGTAATTAAAAAAAAAAAAAAACTTAAAAACGGTATTAAAATATAGTCTCATTCTAGTGAACCAATTATCTGTATATCTCCTGAGCTAAGTGTATCGTCACACACCCAAGTGTTGATAAGTGGTGATATAGCTCATATTTTCCCAAGTGTGTGATACAGCTTTCATTCTTCAGGTCAATCATATTCATAAAAAAAAAAAATCAGTTTGAATAAGGAGAGCGATAACACGCTTACAATCTTGTTTTCTGAGGTGTTTTGAGTAAATTATGTTATATGTTATACATAATTCAGACAGTGGTGTCTCTTGAGTTCAGTGTTGGCCAGAACAGTTGTTTTAACCATTCATTACAATGAATCTGTTCAAAGGAGTCATTGTGGTTTATATCAGCTGCATGTGCAGAACGCGTCAGAGAAGAGAAGGTAAATTCACACCCAGTGGTAACTTGGCGGTAATTCTCTGAATGCGCCACATGAAACAAGGATTTGGTCTTCCGGCCTTTAATCATCACGTCAGTTGATTTTTATTTTTTTTAAGTAATATGTCTGAGAGAGGGAGAGGAAAGACAGTGTTCAGTTTGAAGACTCTCTGCTCTTTCTCTCCCTCAGTTAACATTAGCACTATCACAAGCGCAGCAGTCATTTACATCACTCATAAATCACATTAACTGAACAAAAAAGGATTTGGCGGGACAAAATGTATTATACTAGGGGTTTAAATCGGATGGTTCATCACGATACGATACAATATCGATTCTCATACCCAGCGATACAATATTTGCCGAAACCTCAAAAAATTCTACGATAAGATTCGATACAGGAGTGTATCAATCAATATTTTGATATTATATATCTATTTTAAACAACCATCTACATTTTTATTAACTCACAAATGCAACCAAAATATATAACATGAACATTTATCTGAAATTTTCACATCCTGTACCTCAATTGGGACATCACAACAACAACAAAAAAGGCCTACACATTTTTTAAATAATAAAGAAAATAAACAATTGGATAAACAATTCTGGTTGCTACTATGGGCTAGGTGCTAAAAATCTTTTCTACAGATAACCAAATTACAAGCAATAGCAGAAAATAAATATAATACAACAAAGACACAAATTCAATAAACAATGCTTTTCAGGTTTTTCAGCTCAGTCTAAAATAAATTAAGGTACACCACATAAATGTAATAAGCAAATCATTAAATAAAATTAGTAAAATAACTGCATAGTCTTCACTGTATAAATTAAATATAGATTAATAATTTTTGATGTTTATCATTTTCATGTCAGGAGCAGTGAGCACTTGTATTTTTCTTTGACAGCATTAGATTTATTATTAGTTTGCTTTCACTTTAAGAAACAATCACGGATTTAATAAAGGCTACTGATACACATGCCTTTTCTTTCTCAACTGTTTATGACATATGCCTAACGACTGTGTTTACTAGGATATTCGCCAAAATGCGCATTTAGATGTAATTTTGTCTATTTATTCATCCATGCACAAAAAAAAACGGAAGGGAGCTCAATTTAGTATTCATGCAGTGTAGACGCGGCTGTCTGTGTGCGTGCGCACGCTTCAGATGTGTGCGCAGAAAACTTCTCACACAGTGCTCGACTGTTCCACAAACAATCCCGAGCACCTTTTATGTGCTCACCTTGTGCCTTGGGGCAGTCCTTATATCGAGTCCTGAGTTTGAACGAGAATGCATTGGCAGTAATGCATAGATGGACATTATATGAAAATGTGGACAGTGCCAAATAAGGTGCCTATTTATACAGATATCGATATTTTACGTGTGCCATCGATGCATCGTATCAATGTAATGATCCATATCAATAAATCGTTACACTTCTCTATTATACATTATATTTAAACAGACTGAATATTTGGGAAGTGAATTCTGGAAGGTGAATATGAATTATATTGAATTTTTAATTATGAAAATGTGTGTGAAATATTTTGAATTGAAATATTCACAGCTTAAATAACTGTTAAATTTCATGACCTAAAAATGCAAACACTGTTAATTCAATGCATTATTTTTTTCAGTTGGTGCAATTCAACATGCTTTTTTGTTTCAAAGACATTTGTCATTAATTTTCTTCCATATGTGTGTGTGTGTGTGTGTGTGTGTGTGTGTGTATTTATTTTTTTTATGTGTAGCCTCAATACATTGTATCGTTAGACACTTGATCGATGTATCTATCCATATCGATGGGTCCTTAGTAACTTTGCAGTTATTTTAATGTACATTGATACATTGAGATTGCAGTTTGAACTGTGATCTGTCATGCCACGTTAATGCCACAAAATTCACATTTACTTTGTTTTTGAGAACTTTTGTGTCTGCAGTGTGTATATAGAGTGCCCAATAATGGAAAAAATATGAGCCACTTTTATTTTAAATAATAAAAGGATCTGTGAAGGGTGTCAAATTTTAAAAATTACTTAAGTGGATTTATGTGCAATTAACTTACTCTGGGCTCTTCCTAGGTGGTCCTCTGAGGGTCTCAGGACAGCAAAGGTGTGCTCTATGGATTGACAAAAAAATTTGGTCAGTTTTTAAGATTTATTTAAATGCTGTGAATATGTTTCAGATTTCCTTTATCCCTGATTATGGTCTTTTACCTTGTGTGTTAGGTTGATCAACACACCAGCCGTCTCTGTGATGGTCTGCCTGAGACATACGCAGTGGAGCTGAGAAAGGTGGAGTAACACAGCTAGCCGTGCATTATCCCTTACTTAAATTTTAAAGATAGATGACATATGAAGGCAAATGATGCTATTTTCATTCGACAAACCATTTCTTTTGTCTTTTTGTGAGGACTTACTTGGGAATCCTTTTTCCTGCAATTTCAGGTTCTGAGTTTATGTCAGAAGTGTAGCTGGCTTTCTTCCAGTTGTTGGCTACATTCTGAAAAGATGCTGGAAAAAGAAATGCAGGTATGGCCTCATTTTTGTTTATTAAAGCTATGTGAGATCATGTTTTACAGTGTGGATAAATGATGTGCAAAGATTCTGAAAAATGAAATGCAGGTCTACTCTGGGCAAGATCATGTTTAATTTACAGCATCATTTACTCTTACCTGACTCGTGCAGGATTCTTGCTCTATGTTGGGTCCACCCTTTCTCTGGCTGTGGTGCCTCCATTGTCCTAACACTCTTCAGCAACCTGTCAAGATCTTTATATGGTGGCCACCAGGAGTAGCCATCTGCATACCAGGACTTGGCAGCTGGTCCAGTCGTCCCTTCTCCCTCAAACTCCACGATTAGGTACATTTTTTTTTCTTTCTTTTTTTTTTTTGCAAGCCTGAAACCCGTATTGTTTATTAACTGATTAATTTTCAACAATGTAATTAAAATGCATGAACTATGAAACAAAAAGTGCTGATAAAGAATTACTCCGTATGTAAAAGAGGAATTGAAACTAATTGATTGTGATAGGGGACAAGAAAAATTTTGCTCTCTATTTCCTCATACTTGCAGAAATCAACTGTTGTTGAGAGGTCATCCACTAAATGAATGCCAAGTGTAGAGGATGGCAGTGGATAGTCAAAAAAGGATTCCTGGTGTTTGAAGGTACTGTAAGCTACATAAATTTCATCCCTGAATGAAATGATGTTTTGCAGTTTAGCAACTTTGCCGCCAATGCAAACGTGACTGTTTGCCTGATCCAGTTTCAGAGTGTGAGGGCTTGTTCTTAACTCTTTATATTGTGTCGCCTCATGAAAGGATGCTGGTAGAGGACCAGTCGCATGTGGTTTTTTGAGCAGATGTGGCCTGGTTTTGTGAGGTTTTTTGCAGCATCTTTGCATTTCTGAGAGTCTTTTTATTATTTGACTCAGAGGGCATGTTGGTTTCCTCAGAAGTCTTTTGAGTTTGTTTAGGTGATTCTCGTACTTGAAAGCATTGAAGTTGTCAAGGACACCATGCTTTTTTGCATCATCTGCAAGATGTACAAGGCAGTGTGCATTGTAGGACAAGAACCGTAGACCATACAGTTGACCAAAGTGAGTGACAAAGAGCACCAGTATGTCATTGGCATAATCACAGTATTCTTCAATCAAACTGTTGTTGCACAGGATGGAGATTCCCACAAAAAGTAGCAAGAAATTTTTGTACACCTCTGTGTTAAGAAGATCTTTCATCATGACAGGTCCGGTATACAGTAAAAACTGCCTGAACTCTGTTGCCTTCCACCTATCAATTTCTCTCAGTGCCCTTGGTTTCCGTGCAAACTCCATGGGCACACTTCTCCGAGCATTTAACAGTCTTTCTGACAATGTGTTTATTTGAAATCCTGACAGCCTACAAGTCAGAGGACCCATCTTCAGCCACAGGAGAAGGAAGCCTTCTCATGATTCCGAGGCACACAAGGTGCATGTAGTCGAGGGGGAAACCAGAGACCATGTTTAGGGATGTTTCTTCAAGAGGTGATGGACCATGATGATGATCAGCATCTGTCTTATTTTTGAAACTTTCATTAGTTCTTAAAGGCATGTCAATTCTTGGAAATGTCATTCTATTTTCTAGGTACAAACCATCCTGTGTGCATTTTTCACATCCGTGATAGCCTGTGTGACCTTTAACATTTTTCAGGAATGCACGGGCAGGTGCATCGCAGACCATTGAAGAGAGTAGTAAAGTTAACATCACTCCTTCAAATTCAAATCCTTTGGCTAATTCATTTACTTCAGAGATGAATTCTTGAAGGTACTCAGCTAGGGATGTAGGTTTACTTGTGCCACAAAATAAACCTATTGTCACTGGTTCCTCTTGTTTGATGTTTTGCAGTGTCCCTAGGATGGTCCAGAACTGTGTTGCGGAGCTCTTATAGAGGAGCAAACCATCAATGCTGACCTGAAGCTCCAGCGTGTGAATGTTGCGCAGAATGTCAACATTCTGATGTAGCACCTCTGCAATTGAATTCAGCACTCTGAAATGGTAATACTGGCCACCAGCCTTGTCTTGTATTTCAGGGTTCAAACGCACAGTCCCTAGCAGTGTCCTCGAGTCTTTTGGCAGATTTAAACTGTGCAGCCGTAGAATGTTGAGCAGTAAATTCAATGCCACATGTGTGATTTTGTGTTCAGTAGCCCAGGATGCCAAATCATCTTCTAGGGAATTTGGATTTGATTCTGATTCTTAGTCTGATTCACTGTCATCAGGAACACTTCTATCTTCAGTCTCATCAACATGAGAGAGACAGTCCATAAATGTTTCTTCATCATCATCATTTTGACCTTGACAGGTGTTACTGTGCATCAAACCCAATTCCTTCCCACAAGTTGTTGCCTGTATTGTCTGCAGTTGTTGATCCAGCTTGTCCTTTGCTTTTCTTCTCAGTGTCCAATAGGATGGTTCATTTGAAGCCATAGTATTAAGACCTTAATACAAACAAACCCATTTTTTGTTGTTTGTTTACTGGCCTACCAAGTCATGTGCATTAATATAATTAATGTACATACCTTTTGTTGGTTGACGGATAGTAATGGATAACTTTCTGTAGTCAAATTAAACAAAGGACATAGTTAAATGCTGAAATTTAAAATAACTACAATAAAAAATAAAAATAAAAAAAAATTACATTTTATCTACATTTTCAATTGTACTGATGTGTACTGATGCATTTTATGGTTATATAAATAGTTTACAGTACAATACAATACAGTATATCTGATTTAAATCAAAGATTGACAATTTTCCATAATTAAGGTTTGAACATAGATTTAATTCTCATTTCAACACATTATGTTCTTTAAAGCATCATCAGTTGCACCTAAGAGATCTGCTCACATAAAATTATACATTTACACACAAGTTTGGTACTGGTAAGATTTTCATGTTTTTAAAAGAAATCGTATTACTTAAGGCTGTTTATTTGATGAAAGTTCACTAAAACCAAAATTGGTACATTTTCACTATACATACTGTATATTCAATGTAATTTTTTTTCACAATTTTGTGCATGAGCATCAGTGGACAAAATTTAAGTCTGTTCTGCTCTAAGGTTGCATTTATTTGATCCAAAATACAGAAAAGGGGTAATATTGTGAAATATTATTGGAAATTAAAAATATGGGTGTCTATTTTAATATACTTTGGTATATTTTTTTTCTGTGATGCAAAGCTGAATTTTCAGCATCATTCCTCCAGTCTTCAGTGTCACATGATCCTTCAGAAATCATTCTAATATGATTTATTATCAGTGTTGGAAACAGTTGTGCTGCTTAGTATATGTATTTTTTGTAATTATTTTGTTTTGTTTTTTTCTTTTGAAACCATTGATACTTTTTCAGGGTTCTTCGATAAATAAAAAGTTAAAAACAACAGCACTTATTTAAAATAGAAATCTTATGTAACAGTAACAATAACGGCAGTGTACTTGGTGTCAATCTAATCTTCAGGTGAGAGTTGAATGGCGCTTAGTGTCTCGCGAGATTTTAATTAGGTTTCCTCTGTTTCAAGGCATGCGATTGGCTGTTAGGTGCTGATGTCGCGCTTTATTGTGGCGCTGCAAGAACAACACCTATTCAACTGAGAAAATTGATCAGTGTCGTGATACGAGCGAAGTTTGAATGGTTTGGTTTGGTAAACTTGAAACGAAATCCCGCAACCTTGAGTTTGTTAAACTGTTATCACTGAACAGGCCTTTTTGTGATTCACGAAATGCGTGTTAATACCAGCTGGAAACGAGGCCTGCGCTTGTGCCAGGGTGTCGTCGTCTCGAAGGTAATAATGTTTAACACCTGTTAACGGTGCATGTTGAGGATTAGTGGGTCTAACATATATGTTTAGTGCTTGTGTAACTTGATCCGGGTCGCTGTTATAACGTTAGCTGAGAGCCTCTATTCATGGTTGACTTGCCTTACATTTCTCAGAGCTGGTGCGTTCAGGTCATGTCGGATACATCGTATTTATTAGTTAAACGCACATGAACACCACCACAAAGTTGATTTTGATTGCTTCCATTGTCCTCATTTGTAAGTTGCTTTGGATAAAAGCGTCTGCTAAATGTAAATGTAATTACGAGTAGGAAACTCAATTTTCTGTAAGCTCCGAGTTGGGGGCGTGTCAATGAGAAACATGACAGAATCGAAGGATGCAACGTCTGTTGTTGATGGGAATTTTTAGTTGAAATTGATAGACAGGATTGCAATATAAGTTTTTATGTGATACAGATTAAAGTGGCTTCATAAATTATTTAAAAATAATTTAATTTGCAAAACACCTGATGCAAATTATTTGCTCTTCATTTTCTATAAGCAGAATTAAAACATTCTGTTATATTTTCTTGTAATTTATTAAAAGAAGGTACACCGCTATCTTGTGCCGACTAAACTGACTTCAACGCACCCGACGTCGTAATTAGACTTGTCAACTCGTAAGTACGAACTTCCCATGAGGACTTGAGCAGCATACACCAATCCGAGACGCCCCTTACGACGTCCAATAAAACAGCTAACTTGTATGAATGAACGAAAACGAGTGAGCAATTTCGGACAGCCGCTGAGTGTAAATCTTACTTGTAAAATAGGAGTGAATGAGTGCACTTGATAGCGTCCACTCATGTTTTGGACCACCACAAATGGGTGTCCCTCGAAAAGTAATCCTATTTGAGGGTACAGAGTGGCGATTTTAGATTCAGCACAAGAGCTATGTATAGCAACATTTTAAATGTGTACATTATTTCCCTCAGTGCCGATAGGCCTAAACCAATGAGTATTGAGCAGAGCAGCGCTTCAGATTTTCCCACCCGACCGGTGATTGGAGCCGCTCAGAATGGCGTTTAAGTGAATGAGATGACGTAACGTTACCTCAGCTGTTTCGCGAGGGGGAAAAAAAGCCCCCTTAACATCTCGGTATTTAGTTTTAGTTAGGTTGTTTGTATTTGTAACTTTAATATTTAGTGTGTGTCTGTGTTTACATGTATAATGATTTTTATCTCGAATATATTAACTTAAAGAAAGGGCTGATTAATCCATATAAATGTTACTTACCAACCACTTGACGAACTGACGTTAAACTACAAACAAACTTAAAGACGACTAGTAATTAACTTTTAAAACAACAGTAGTAGAAACAGACTTAATGATTGAACAGGAACTTAATATATACAACTGGTGATATTTTCAGGTTATTAATGTGGGAAAAACGATCCAAAAATGTTGAGGGTACAGTAGGCTGAGGAAATCACAACAGTCATCTGATACAAATCACAACGGTCATCGCAAATATGTAGCCTACGATCACGTGACATTCATGTATTTTAATTTTTTTTATTATTATTATAATTTTTCCTGAGCTGGATACAGGAAACCCAATGTGCTCATGTTTAGAGAGGTTATAAATATTGCTACAGTTTAATGGTTAAATATTGCTTAGTACAGGGTTTTTTTTTTTGTTTTTTTTTTTTGTGAGGGAGGGTTACCTCAAGGACATAATGTCAAGGGCTAACGTTACTTGTTTGCTACCTGTATTTATTTGTAAATGTATCCTGGTGGGTTTTTTATTTTTTTTTTTACTTTTAATCACCATATGTTGAAAATATTTTAAAATATCTTCATATCCTAGTTCAGTTGTTTTTATTTTATTAGGTTATTTTATTAGTTATTATATTTTATTAGGCATTTTAAATTTCATTCAAAAGCCAGTACTAAAAGAGTATGAAAATATTGAAATGTGTACATTTATCGTTTCCTCTCTGTGTGTCACATTACACTTGCCCTGAATATTTCAGTGCCACACAATTTAAGAATCAGTTTACCACAGTGGCAACATAATGGTTTGATTTTTTTTTCTTCATGAAAATGGATATTTGACAGTAAAGTGCTCAAGTTGGGATGCAAATATAAATTTGTTTAAAAAACATCTGTGTTAAAAGTGTATAAATAAAAACAACTAATTTTTATATGAAAATATTTAAGTATTTTGACAGCTCATCTGAGTTGGTCCTTTATAGCCTTTGCTTTTCTTTATATTTGCTCATTAAAACTGACCATATGTTATTCCATAGTACCATACATTTGTAGGTCATGGTAGCCACAGGTAAACCACGAATGGCTCTTCACTACACAGTAAGAAAAAAAAAACTGTTATAATAATAAAAAGTCTGGTATTCATGAAAAACAGTAACCTAAACACATTTAGTATGGAGATAAATGCAAAAATTACCGTAGCTTCATAATGAACAATAATTCTGTTATTATATTCCATTATTTCTGTAACAGTTAATACAGGCTTGAGCCCTGATTCACTGTGGATGTCTGATGGCAAGTTGGATGGAGTGATTTATACAATGGCAACTCAATGCGGACACCTTGTTGTAAAATGCTTGTTTAATATATTGCTTCTCCACACAAATCCACTGTAAGATTTATGTTCTACACTTTTTTTTAAACTCTGTATTATATCTATTCCTTTGATATATGAGTGATGTGTCTGTGACATATTTTCTTTAACTCTAGTTTCCTTGATTCTGCTGCACCAGCTGTGGAAACCTGACCCTCTCCTCCATCCTCAACCACTGAACCTCTTATCACACTCGGGCGAGGTAATGAATTGTTAAAGATTCTGTTGTTGGTCAGTGAATGGTGAAACTAGTAATTTAAATCATTTTTCTGAACAATTTGATAACAGCTATATATAACAGCTATATTCAGGGTGTCTGCAGGTCCTCAAAAAGTCTTAAAATGTCTTAAATAGTGTTTTCCTAATATGAGGCCTTAAAATGTCTTAAATTCAGATTAGATAGGTCTTAAATATTTTTGGTCACATTACCGCTCAAATATCTTCAGTCTGACGGACCTAATGACTGTTTACAATCATTGGACAGACAAGAGATTTTTTCTTCCCTGCGGTAAGTTACTGCGTCATCAGAGAGAATTGCAGTAAGTTAGCAGAATACAGAATACAAGTTCATGCTGAGGCTCACTCTGTTGGTCTCTTTGTGAGAGACTTCAGAACAAATAAGTGTAACAGCAGACCTAAACTCAGTAGAAACACATGGAGGTAGACATTCAGAATGTTTAGTTTATTCATAACATGATATAGTTAAGTAACACTATGAGAGTGAGCTATTTTGCTCAATATTCTCACGACGCAAAAAAACATTGAAAACACCTACAGAGTGCACGCATTACGTGTGTGCATTTAGGGTGCACTCTTTCACTGCATGATTCAGTTTATTAAAATACATTCAGAATGATCACAAATTAAAAGACATGGGGGTAGAACATGTGTATGTTTATACCACTTAAATATAGTTCATCAATTTTGGTAAATTTCACATGGAAGAGTGCCTTTTTTTCCTCCAAAAATTACCATTTACAAATGTAATGTTTTTTTTATTTTTTTAACAACAGTTCAATAAACTATAAGTTCTATTAACAGACTTGTGTTTTAGACACCATATTGTCTGTTTTTGCTGTATTTTGTCAACAAAAATAATTCCAAACAGCCACAGCACTGGTTTGCATCTCTGAGCAACATGATGGCTTTTTGTTCCTGAATGAATCAACTGTTTAAATGATTCGGTTCAATCACAACGACTCACTTATTAACAGTGACCTGCTGCCAACTACTGGTGATTTTTAATTTCACATTTAAAGTATCTTTTTAAATAATTTCAAATATCAGTATTCAACGTTTTATGTTTAATATATCAAAACATTATTTATGCATTTGTAACTGCAGGTTAAATGCATTCATGTTCTGGTTTAAACAGTGTATAAATGCATCTAAATGCCACTTCAGGTGCAGCTTATGTCTGGATTGCAAAGATGAATGTTGTTGATACTGATTTCATTTGCTTGGTAACAGTCCAAATGTCTTATTGTTTTAATTCAATGATTAAATGTAAGAATTTGTTTCAAAAGATAATGCAAACTTATAGAAAAAATGGCTTTATAATGTTAAAATGCTCATAAAAGGTAAAAATCTATTTAAACATAATTTCTATCTGACCACCACACAGAATAATAAAAATATTAAAAACTTTAAGAGTCAGCTGTCCACGAAAGTCCTTAAGATAACATAACACTCAATCAGTTGAATGAATGACGAACATTCACATGTTGTGTCTCATGATCGTGTTTAGCAATGCAGTGGTAGGCTTATGCTCCCATTTTTTTTCTTTTTTTTTTCTTCTTCTCCATCATAAAAGGTTATCATCTGTGTCAATATTGTTAATCCAGCAACACAAGACAGAAAATCACTCATTGCTTTTTAATTTTTAGTAGTTTTATTAACAATGATTTATTATTAAAACACTCATGATACTCACACAATGACAATAATTTCATAAATTGAAAAAAAGGAAAAAAAAAATATTACAACAAAAAGCAATGATACAGTTATTGTAAATATATTAAACTATTTATAACACAATGCTTTATAATGTATATTGGTGTCATTAAAGTGTTAGTCATTTATAATGTTGTTCCAAACCTGTATGAATTTCTTTGTTCTGGTGAACACAGAGGAAGATATTTTAAAGAATGTTTGTAACCAGTTCCATAGTACCCCCCCCCCCCCCCCCCTACAATGGAAATCAGTGGTGCCCAAAACTGCACCATTTTTGGGGAACTATCAAGTCGATTATTTCATTTTTATATGATGTGATGCTCTTTTTATTGTACATTGTTACATAAAATGCTCTTACTGTTTCTTTTCTTCACCCAATACCTTAGGACAGACCAGCCTGTGATCTCCTAAGACACATGGATCCACCCCTGGTCCACGATCATTCCCACACCTGTGTCTCATCACAGTCCATCACCAGTGTCTGCACCCTGCCTACTGCTAATATTATGGATTTCTGTTCTGGAGAGATATGCCATTCACAACAATTTCTATCTAAAACAATAGTGAATTTAACAAACAAATCTCAAGTTTAACATTTAGATGTGTGTTCTTGTCAGTCCAAGAATAATTTATGCATTATGATTTGAAACATTAAGTATAGCAATATTTTTAGAGTAAATAGTACAGTAATGTCATAAAGTAATAATAACTTTATTTGGAGTAACTTGCTCAACATCAGATATATATATATATAAATAAACATATATATGTGTGTGTGTGTGTGTGTGTGTGTTTACATTTAATCGTTAATTCCAATCACTAAGCTTGTAATGGTGAACACTTAAAACCTACAAGTAGTCAAGGATCTTACATGCTCTCTACAAAATAACTTGCATACACATGTTTATCTCTATTACAGAAGAACCAAACTAACAGGGATAGTTGGACAAACTTTAAAAGTGCAGATTTAAAAGTGCATGATGAATTACGTGGTTAAAACCCTTTTTTGTGCTTTTGTTGTCATTTGTTTCCAGTAAAGAAGGTTATAAGTCACCTTTTGCCTGATCATTTAGAGCAATATTAATGTCCATGTAAAACACAGTGTTATTTTGTGCATAAAGTGAAGAAAAAGTGTTTGTGCCTCCTTGTGTGCTAAATATTAATGGAATATAAGACAAAGATGGGACAAGTATGGATCCATTGATGCAAAGTCTAGCTACAAAATAATGTAATGTTTGCTTTAAAAACATGCTACACATTCTTGTACAAAGAAAAGCAAATCACAGAATATAGATTTTAAATAATCGTTTTTTAATCGTAAAAAAATTCTTCACATATTTCCCTTTAAATTAATCAAGTATAGCAGCTGGTCTGCAGCTTCCCGTCCTCAACGCACATATTTCGGGTGATAGATATGTCGTATAGATGTCATTTAGAGGTAGGGAAGACGTTTCATTTAACAGCTCAAACAGCCGATCTACAGACAATCAAAATACGACTATAAAAAAAGAATCCGATGTTTATCAGATGATGCGCTCTTTAGTAGATGTCTCCACGACATACATGTGCTATCTGGGAACTCGCCTTCAGTGGACATATTGTCACAGTTTGAAGTCAGATGACAAGACCAGACTATTCTGTTTAGGAACTGTTATGGATGGTGGGGGGAAAACCTTTGGTAATTTAGCACCCATATAAATGTAGGTTGTGGGGCCAGCCATGTAATTTATATGCAAATGTCAAGATGCTAATATGGTGTATGATGTTTAAAGCCCAAATGATCATCAGTGATCCTATGCAGATGCTACATTATTGACTAATGTGTGTATGATTTGAAAGCTTTGTTCGATTTTGAGTACAGGTGAAATGGTTTTGAAGCAATTGTTTGATTTTGCCAAAAGTGTCAGGGAATTTAGTTTAAAGGCTTGGATTTGTGTTAAAGGTTTTGAGAAAATGAGTGATTGTTTCAATAAATGTTTTAGCAATTCAGAAAAATTTTAATTGTGAGTGAGTGAAGTGACATACAGCCAAGTATGGTGACCCATACTCAGAATTTGTGCTCTGCATTTAACCCATCCAAAGTGGACACACACACACACACACACACACCGTGAACACACACCCGGAGCAGTGGGCAGTCATTAATGCTGCGGTGCCCGGGGAGCAGTTGGGGGTTCGGTGCCTTGGTCAAGGGCACCTCAGTCGTGGTATTGCCGGCCGGAGACTCGAACCCACAACCTTAGGGTTAGGAGTCAAACTCTCCAACCATTAGGCCATGACTTCCCCGCACTATGATTTAAATACTATGATTAATGATTTATTTTATAATGTCAGAAATTCTCCTGAAGCTTATGTCAGTCTTGTGAGGATTAGTATTGTTTTTGGCGGCCTGTTTTAATTTTAGTCTTAGTCTAGTCTTTGTGTGAAGCTGTCATTTTAGTTTTTATTAGTTTTAGTCACATTCATACTCTTTTTAGTCTAGTCTAGTTTTAGTCGACGAAAACTGATGACATTTTAGTCTAGTTTTAGTTGACGAAAACTGATGACATTTTAGTCTAGTTTTAGTCGATGAAAAGGGTATTTTAGTCTCTTTTTAGTAGTGCAATTCTATTTAATCCAGTCAATATAGTACAAGTACCTAGAAGTATAGACGAAACCAAAATTTTCTTTTAGCCAAACCCATTTCAAACAAGGTTATCTTATTATATTGTTACCTTATAGACTCAAGAATACATCCATTCCAGACATGGAAGACACTCTGATTTGAATTTACAACATTTATTTTACCAACCAAACATGTTAGAAGTACACACACATAAATTTAAATAAAATAAATAAAAACAATAATAAAAAAAATAATAATAATAATCTGCTAATTTTTCTCCCAAAGATGAACCCTGGCTGGCTAGCCATCGGTCCCTTTCTCTGTGTCAAGGCTGATTTATACTCGACGTGTCCGCAATTTCGCTTGGGTGAGCGCGGAAAATATGACGTCATCGCGGTGTTGCCGGAAGTTCGCTTTGAGTCCGCGCGAATTAATTTCGCGTGGCGGAGTGCACAGCATTTTCTGTAACTTTCTGCATCTGAACATGCATGAGTTCAGGGCGATTCTAGCTGAACATGCACGTCTGTGTCTGCGTTTGTGTGAAACAGAAGCAGTTTAATGTGAAGTTCAAACTCCATCAGGTACTTTTTGACGGAAAACGCTTTTTTTGGAAAAAGATGTTTGCATAGTTTTTCCAAGGCTTTTTATTTGAAGTACGTTTTATTTTTATTGTATAAAATAGAATTAGAATTCATTTATATATTAATTATACACTATTTGCTTAAAGTTGTCTTGTGTTTGTTGCATAATACAGCCAATAGTTTAAGATTGTTTTAAGTTTGTACATAAAGAAATTATTAATTCATCAACTCATTCATCACAAGACTTGTACTGGCCATACCGGCAAATGACTTCTCACCGGTGATTCTCGACGGTTTTAGAGGACAATTACTCCTCATCGCTCCCCTGTCGTTTCAAAGAATAGTACAACGGCGAACGCAACAAGTATAAAAGCCTCGTCCATTTGGGAAGGTGCGCTCGCATTCAGCGGAGCCAGGCGAAAGTATAAATCCCGCTTAACTTTGTTTGTTGTCTTCTTCTAAATATTTTTTTTCCCTCTTATAAATAATGCCGCGAGTGAGACTTGAGGAAATGCGTCGGTCGCGTCTGCACAGTGAGATGCAGGAAACAGAAATACTGCAAAATAACAATAATAACGACTAAACGAGACGAAATAACGTTAAAATATTTTGTTTCGTCTCGTTTTGGTCAACGAAAATGAAGAGACATTTTAGCATAGTTTTTATTTTGTAAACCACATTTAGTCTTGTTTTTATTCATCAACGATATTGCATTATACGTTTAATTATAGTCATCGTCGCATGACCAGCATTTACGTTGCATCTTGTCTCGTTTTCGTCACATGATAAAGGTTCGAAAGCAACACTAGTGAGGAGTTGATTATATTCATGATACAAACATCAATTCAAATCTGATCTTAAGTTAATTTATCAGTTTTATTATTTATGCACAAAAACAGTCTCACACACACACACACACACACACACACACTGATCTTAATGTCTCTATGAGGATTTCTGACACATTTATTCTGACTGTTATTTCAGTGACAGAAGTTCAGCTGCAGTATTAATATCATGAAGAGACTCTATAACATCTCACTGTCACTGATTTATCATGCAGCTCAAAGCATTATGGGTAGAATCTCTCATCAGTCTCTTCTGATTCATCAACACAGTTTCACTGATGATCGAATATTAACCCCAAACCCAGGATAGAGCGGCTGAGTGAATGTAGTCTGGACTGTGTGGATGAGGCTCATTGTGTGAGAGACGCTGTAGTAGGACAGAGTTCCTGCACTGTGATCCACAAACACTCCTATTCTCTTGCTGATGGGGTTCACATGGAGATCAGTCTCTATGTTATTGTGTCTGAATGAGTATCTGGAGGGAAAGCAGATCAAACTCCAGGACTGATCATTACGTCCAAACACACACTCATAACCTCTCTTCCTGCTGATGCTCTTATATGACACTGATATACACACACCATCACCGCCACTCCACTCAATCTCCCAGTAAAACAGTCCACACACACTCTCTCTACACAACACCTGAGGCATACGATCAAATCTGTCTGGATGATCAGGATATGGCTGTTTCTTTTCCACTCGTGTCACCTTTCTGTTCTCCTCAGACAGACTGAGTTCAGTGTTTGCGGTGTTTGGATCCAGTGTGAGAGAACAGACCCCTGAACACAAGAACAGAGGCATAAATGTGTGTGTGTGTGTGTGTGTGTGTGTGTGTGTGTGAAGTGAAAGTCGTGACATTTGCCAAGTATGGTAACCCATACTCGGAATTGGTGCTCTGCATTTAACCCATCCAAGTGCACACACACCGTGAACACACCGTGAACACACACCCGGAGCAGTGGGCAGCTATATCCAGCACCCGGGGAGCAACTGGGGGTTCAGTGCCTTGCTCAAGGGCACTTCAGCCATGGGTATTGAGGGTGGAAGAGAGCGCTGTTCATTCACTCCACACCCACCTACAACTCCTGCCAGCACCGAGAATCGAACCTGCAACCTTCTGGTTACAAGTCCAAATCTCTAACCATTAGGCCACAGCTGCCCCACAGCTGTGTGTGTGTGTGTGTGTGTGGGTGGGTGGGTTGGGTGTGTGTGTGGCTGTGTGGGTGAGTGAGTGAGTGAGAGAGAGTGTGAGTGAGTGAGTGTGTATGTGTAGACGTACACTTCTTTAGTCCTGCTGTAATCCTGGATTCTCCTCCATGATCCACACTAGAAAACACACACAGAGTCACATTCAGTCAGTGAACACAAAGTTTTAGTTTACTAATTTTAAAATATTTAACAGATTTAAAAAGAATGTTAGAAATTAAGCTTAAATGAGTGGTTGCTGTGGTGCTTGGGGTGGTTGCTATGCTGCTGATAACATGTTGTGGGTGGTTGCTAGGCTGTTGCTATGTAGTTGTTAAGGTACTCAGGTTGGATTCTAGGGTATTGCTATGCAGCTGATAATGCGTTCTGGGTGGTTGCTAGGGTGTTGTGTTCAGCTGCTAAGGTACTGGGGGTGGTTGCTAGGCTGTTGCTATGCACTTGCTAGGGCACTTGGGGTGGTTGCTAGGGTCTCGTTTTAGCATGTTGCTTTATCATGATTTAGCATGTTCTAGGCTTGATTGAGTCTCAAGGGATTCTGGGAGTTTAAATTTGAATTTTGTCAGTTGGGGTTTGATTAGTCTTGGCTCATTTGAACATTCAGTCAATGTTAGTCTGTGAAGAAAAGCAGTGGTGGGATGCGTGTTTGAGTCTCAAACCAGACCACGAAATCAACACAGTAATATTTGTCTGTACTGTCAAAAATACATCTGAATCAGAAATGTTCATGAACTAGAACATTGAGTGATAATATTTCAAAGTGATGTCCATCATTTTGACAGATAAAAAATATTGTATTTCCCTGCTTTAGAAACATTCCAGTAAACACTGATAATAGAGATCAGAAATGAATTAAGACACAATTAAATTTTAAAGCATCTGATGAAAACAAATCTGGAAAGAGACGTGAAGATTTGAGGAGAAAATCCAGAGATTCTTAGTGCATTCAGTAAATTATTAATGGGATAGAAAATATAAAAGAGCTTAATGCAAATGAAAAATTTATATAATCAGGAGATAACGAATAAAACGAGCTCTTCTATAGAGAATGTGAAGCTATGTCATGCCGCATTGCATGCTGGCGTGCATGCAATGATAGACTTGATAACATTACGTCATCGCGAATGACGTCATTACGTTGGGGTGTAAAAGAACCAATGAATCATTTTTTGAACCTGTTCATTGAAACGAACTGTCCGAAAGAACCGGTTCGCAGAAAAGAACCAGACTTCCCATCACTACTAGTAAGAACTCTAGCAGCTGCATTTTGGACCAGCTGGAGTTTGTTTATTAAGCGTGCAGAGCAACCACCCAATAAAGCATTACAATAATGTAACCTTGAGGTCATGAACGCACAAATTAACGTTTCTGCATTTGACAATGAGAGCATAGGTCATAATTTAGATACATTTTTAAGATGGAAAAATGCAGTTTTACAAATGCTAGAAACATGGTTTTCAAAGGAAAGATTGCTATCAAATAGCACACCTAGGTAGAGGAATTAACAGAACAGCCATCAAGTGTTAGACAGTGTTTTAGATTATTACATGCGGAGGTTTTTGGTCCATTAATGATATCTCCCGAAGGTAACATATAAAGTGTGAAAAGCAACGGTCCTAGTACTGAGCCTTGTGGCACTCCATACTGTACTTGTGATTGATATGATATCATCATTTGCTACAAACTGATGATGGTCAGATAAGTAAGATTTGAACCATGACAATGCAATTCCACTAATGCCAACATCATTTTGTAGTCTACTCAAAAGGATGTCGTGGTCCATAATGTCAAACACAGCGTTAAGATCCAGTAGCACTAATAGAGAAATACAACCACGATTGGATGATAAGAGCGAACAATGTAACTCTGATGAGAGCAGTCTCAGTGCTATGATATGGTCTAAATCCTGACTGGAAATTCTCAGAGATACCATCTCTCTTCAAAAAGGAACATAGCCGGGAGGATACTGCCTTTTCTAGTATTTTTGACAGAAAAGGGAAATTTGAGATCGGTCTGTAATTAATTTTCTAGGATCAAGTTGTGGTTTTTAACCCTTTACCGAATGTGTCTGCGGCGACACAATTTACCATGCTGTATTCATGTTATCATAACTCACCAACCGTTTGCACTATGAAAAAAAAATCAATTGCTCCTGATAGTAGACAACTTGCACTTTATGACAATATACGGCTTAATAGGGTAACTGCATGCTTTTATATATATATATATATATATATATATATATATATATATATATATATATATATATATATATGCAGAATCTGGCCCTCTTTAACCCCCTGGGGGTTATTGGGGTCTGTCTCGTATTCTTTTTTTTTATGATCACGAAAAGAACTAAAAAAATACTCCTTCAATTTTGATCGCACAGATGAGAATAAGGTATCATTTGAAACTGCAAAGGGTCTACTTTTATTTGTGTATAGTCATAATAACAACAAAATAATGTGCTTTTGTAAAGTAAAGAAAAAATACAGGGTGCACTCTGTGCCGTCTCAGTCTCTGCCACCTCTCTTCACAGACACGTAAATAAATAAAAAAACAGAATCTCTGTGAATACTTGCCTCAAAGACATCAGAAATATATGTATGGAAAGCTTGAAATGTCTTTTTAAATGAAGTCACATCCAAAACGTCTCTAGGTTACGTATGTAACCCTAGTTCCTCGAGGGAACGAGACGCTGCGTCGAACGCTTTGGGGAACGTGTCTAGCGTGAGCGACTCTGAATATCGTGTGAAATCAGTCCAATGAAAGAGCGTGACGTCACGGGCGGGGTGACGTAAGTGAGCAGGAAGCTATAAAAGCACATGCCGCGCAGCTGGCATCAGCTTCGAGTACCAGCAAGCGCCGGCAGGGGTGCCGGGGGTATGGCTCCGAGACGCAGCGTCTCGTTCCCTTGAGGAACTAGGGTTACATACGTAACCTAGAGACGTTCCTCTTCAGGAACTCGAGCTGCGTCAAACGCTTTGGGGAACGAGTACCAACGCTGCCAGACTACCAAACCCCTGCCTAGTGTGTATCCGCAGAGCACAGCTTAGGACGAGAGGACGGATGCGCCTGGAGTGACTGGCATGTCTAAGTCATAAAATCTTGCGAATGTAGAGGGCGTGGACCACCCCGCAGCGTTGCAGATGTCCAGCATGGAAACACCTACGAAAAAGGCCTTGGAGGCCGCCATACCCCGTGTGGAGTGAGCCTTGGCTCCCAACAGCGGGGGACGACCAGAGGACTCATAGGTGGCGTTGATAGCCTCGACTATCCAACGACTAATAGACTGCTTAGAAGCAGAAAAAACCCCTCTTGGGGGGACCATAGCATACAAGCAATTGGTCTGTTTTTCTCCACAGGGCAGCTCTGTGGACGTATGCGTCCAGTGCTCGAACTGGACACATACAATTTAGCTTCTCTTGGTCGGGCTCCCGAAAGGGAGGAGGACAGAAAGCCTGCAGCACTACAGGTTGTGGTGTGCCAGAGGGGACCTTAGGAACATATCCCGCTCGAGGGTATATGAACGCTTTGGTCGTGCCAGGTGCAAAGTCCAGATAAGTAGGGGCCACTGAGAGGGCCTGCAAGTCTCCTACTCTCCTCAGAGAGGTAATGGCCAACAGAAAGGCGGTTTTAAGTGTCAGATGTCTGTCTGAGATATCTTGAATAGGCTCAAATGGAGGTCTGCACAACGCCTCTAGCACCACAACCAAGTCCCAAGGGGGAATACGGGACCGTACTGGAGGTCTCAGCCTCAGCGTACCGTGGAGGAAACGTGTAACTAATGGGTGTCTTCCCAAAGACTGACCATCGAGAAGGGCGTGGTAGGCCGCAATGGCCGCCACGTAGACCTTCAGCGTGGAGTGGGTCAACCCTGCAGAGAGCCTGGCCTGTAGGAACTCCAGAACTGTACCAACTGGGCAGTTTACTGGGTCTAGCTGGCGGTCTCTGCACCATGAGGTGAAGAGTTTCCACCTCAGGGCGTACAGTTTCCTCGTTGAGGGAGCTCTGGATTGGAGGAGGGTCTCAACAACCTCGGTTGAGAGACCGGATGCTATGAACTGCGCCCCCTCAGGGGTCACACACACAGCTTCCACAGCTCCGGGCGAGGGTAAATTATCGTGCCCTGTGCCTGTGAGAGTAGGTCTGCCCTGACCGGTATCTCCCAAGGAGAGCCGTCGAGGAGCGAGACCAAATCTGCGAACCATACTCGGCCCGGCCAGAACGGGGCTACTAACAATAGACGGACCCCGTCCCGGCGTACTCTCGCCAGAACTCCCGGGAGCAGAGCAATAGGGGGAAATGCGTACAGACGAAGCCTCGGCCAGGTCTGTACCATAGCATCCAGTCCCAGGGGAGCTGGATGAACTAGAGAGAACCAGAGGGGACATTGCAATGTCTCTTGAGTCGCAAAGAGGTCCAAAAACTCTCAATATCTGCTTCGACACCTCAGGGTGAAGCCTCCATTCCCTGAGCCTCGGCCCCTGTCTCGACAGTATGTCTGCTCCAACATTCAACCTCCCAGGAAAATATACTGCTCTGAGCTAGAGGACCACAGAAGGATCTGGTGTGCCAGCTTGTACAAGGGGCACAAACGCATACCTCCCTGCTTGTTGATATAAGAGACCACCGCTGTGTTGTCGGTGCGCACCAACACATGGTGACCTCTCTAGTCTGGGAGGAATATTTTAATGCTTGATGCACAGCTAGCATCTCTAGACAACTGATATGCCATGTAGAATGGTGACCGCTCCACAGACCGCGGGCAGGGTGGCCACTCATGACCGCACCCCAACCAGTGAGGGATGCATCCGTCGCTAGTGTTACACGGCGACCAGGAGCTCCCAGCACCGGGCCCTGATTCAAGAACCAAGGTTTCTTCCACATGTCTAAGGCACGGAGGCAGCGCCGCGTGACCTTGATAATTCGAAGTGCACCTCGGGGAAAATCCCTTGGTCTTGAGCCACCACTGTAGGGGTCTCATGTACAGCAGGCCAAGAGGTATCACGTTGGACGCAGCTGCCATCAGACCCAACAATCTCTGAAATTGTTTGACAGTGAGTGACTGGCCTTCTTTGACTCTCTCGACAGAGATGAGGTTTGATTCGATACGAGCAGGGGACAATCGTGCCTGCATCGCGGTCGAATCCCATACTACGCCTAGATAGGTGGTTCTCTGAACTGGAGAAAGTACACTCTTCTTGGCGTTCAGTCTCAAACCCAGCTCCCCCATGTGGGCGAGAACGACATCTCGATGTCGAACCGCCATCTGCTCTGATTGAGCTAAAATCAACCAATCGTTGATGTAATTTAGTATGCGGATGCCCGAAGTCGCAATGGAGCCATTTGAGCAGCATCCACACACTTCGTAAACATGCTGGGTGAGAGTACAAGGCTGGACGGAAGTACTCAATATTGGTACACTTCGCCCCTGAAAGTGAACCTCAGAAACTTCCTGTGTTGTGGAAGGATGGAGACATGGAAGTATGCGTCTATGAGATCTGTCGTGACAAACCAGTCCGATTTGTGATACAACATGCTTTATAATGAGCATTTTGAACTTCAGCCTCATAACTGAGCGATTTAACTGACGTAGATCTATGATCGGACGCAACCCCCTCATCCTTCCTTGGAACTTGTGAAATACCGGCTGTAAAACCCCGGATTCCCTGTCTTGAGGAGAGACCACCTCGATGGCCTCCTTCCCTAATTAGGGTATTAATTTTTTGTTCCGTAACCAGAGCCTGCTCGGGTCCGACCAACGTCGGAATAACCCCGTTGAATTTCGGCGGTAAGAGCCGAACTAAAAGCAATAGCCTTACTGTCATATGCAGGACCCATTTGAGATACATCTGGCAGTCATTCAACTGCTGCTAAATGATCTACTAAGGGAATCAGTCTCTTGAGACGGACCTCTGGTGTAACTGAGGCAGCTAAATCGGCGCCTGAAGTAGAACACCATTCCCAGCAGCCGATCTAACTACTTTAGAGACCCCCGAAGGGGTTGCGAGCCTCTCAGCACCGCTACGCTCGCGGGCGGGAAGAAACTGAGAGCAGCGCTCGCTGGAAACCGCTGCGCCCTGGAGCTCTGGCAGGGTTGGCAGATCGATTTCCCGAGGGCACTGAGGAGAGACGGGCACCGTGTAATGCGTGTAAACACCACTCTACCCCAGTAGGGGTCGCCCTCTGCAGTCGTGACCGATGTGTCAGGAATTCTTAGCCGAGGACCTCCCAGCCTGAAGCACGGCCCTCAGATCCGGCTTAGGATGAGAAACCCTGGCCCAGAGTGTTGCTTCAGCCACCGGTCCCGACGCGGGGGAGCGCGGGCGGCAACACTCTGATTCTGTGCCTCCCTACATGAGGAGACGGTACACCGAGAGGGCTGCTCCCGCCCAGCAGCCCCTCCAGTATATATATCTCTCAAAGTGAGATAAATGTCATTATATTCCTCAGAATTTAATGCAGTCACACAATCAGACAAGTATACATGGTCTGGATTGTGATACAATTCATATCGAAAGTGATATATATCGGACTTCTCATAGTCAGGTAAACACTGAATTTAATTCCTCAGAATTAAATGCAGCTAAACAACCAGACAAGTATACATGGTCTGGCGTGGTAAGATTCAGATCAAGAATCAGAAAATTATATATCTAACTTCTCTCAGTCAGATAAATGCCTCATTTAATTCCTCAATATTAAATGGAGCCAAACAAGCAGACGAGTAAACACGGTCTGGCTTGTGATACAATTCATATCTAACTTCTCATAGTCAGATAAATACTGAATTTAATTCCTCAGAATTAAATGCAGCTAACCAATCAGACTAGTAAACACGGTCTGGTTTGGTAAAATTCACATCAAAACTGAAAGTGATGTCTCATACGCGTTGCCTCAGCAGCGCGCGAGCCGCTTAGTCACACAAACAATATTAATCTCCTCGGACATAAATAGCTGCAGCTGCGAGTTCACGGTCAGAGGGGGAAGGAACCGCAGCGCGGGCTTCCGAGCCTCGAGAACGAACTCTAAATTTAGGAAACACGGGTGAGATAGGAAAAGCCGTCTCCAGCCCATCCCCAGATATGCGAGAAGCACAGTCAGCCCCCTTATTTTTCCCACGAGCTGACTGCGCGAGCTGCGCTCCTCATTAATGCTGCTAGTTATAATGTTTAGGCATAATATGCTTGTGAAACTGATGCTTGTGCAACTGATGTCTGTGCAACTGAGGTTTATGCAGCTGATGTTTGTGTAACTGCGAACTCATCGACGCCCTCCGTGTCAATCTCCTCGGAGAAAGAAAGGCGGTGCGTCGTGGCCGTTACTCGGGTGGAAGGACCGCAGCGCGGGCTTCCGAACCCAGAGATCAGGCAGATCTGGCGGGTGAGGTAGGAGATAGGGCAGCGCCCGTCTCCATTCCCTCCAGCAGATCTATCTGCGAACCCAGCGAATGCAGGCGCCGCTCCGCCTCGGCGAAAGCGGGACCAACACCGCGAGGAACGCTGGCGAAGACCCCCTCTCGAGGAAAACCCTCTGGGATCGAAGCGTCCGCACTGGCCGTACACAGTGCAGGCAGACGGCTCCCTCAAGAGCCGAATCAGCGTGCTTCGATCCCAGGCAGATCGCGCACAGACTGTGTGTATCCCCACTCGTGATGTAGCGAGGGCAGGGAGGAACACACAATCTGAAATGCTGATCTGGATTCCCCTTTCAGATGTCTCATCTTAGCTTTGCTCTTTGACTATTGCTTACTCTTTGAGGAGCTAATAGTGACAAACAACAATAAATAAGACTGACAAGACAGAATGACATGCACACACAGAGCGCTTGCTGAAAGATGCGAAGCTGATGCCAGCTGCGCGGCATGTGCTTTTATAGCTTCCTGGTCGCTTACGTCACCCCGCCCGTGACGTCACGCTCTTTCATTGGACTGATTTCACACGATATTCAGAGTCGCTCACGCTAGACGCGTTCCCCAAAGCGTTCGACGCAGCTCGAGTTCCTGAAGAGGAACAAATATTCTCTGTTAAAGTAATCCATATGAAACCAACGCGATGTCCAGTTTTCCCTTCTCAACTCATTATCTCTAATGTGATCACGCCCACAAGCCGATCGTGCTTTTCAAATTCTAAACATCCACGTGAGACGTGTGTGTATGTACTGTAAATGCCCACATCATCTGTAAACAAACGTGAAGAGTTCATCCCAGCTACTTTTTGTTTCTGGAAGAAGATGCACTGAGAGATATAACCCAGAATTTACCTCAGAAAAAGAACACCACAATGCGATGCGCCGCGCAGCTAGATCCAGTGAAAAATATCATTCTGATGAGTAGCCTAAGATGAAATGCATCTGTTTTTATTGTGTTATTGTGACATAATTGTACACATTTTACTAGTTAGACTTTTCCCAAACTATAATTCCTACATGTATGAAATCAAGTGAAACATTTTAAAATAAAGGTCTCACAACACCAGGATTTGTTTAATGTTTTACAATACCACAAGATATAAAAGTAGTGTTAACACTATGATATTAGAGTCTATGAATGTTTGTTACTGTTCAAGTCTTAGTTTTCAGATTAGTATGTTCAATCACGTGTCCTTGACCTTCACTTGTGTATATTTTTATTATACTGTGTACAAATAATAATCAGAAACCCACATTATTTTACTCTCCTCACACTCTTTCTTACCTGCCTCTGTCACATTCATATTGATGGCCCATTATGGGAGGCTCTTTGTCTCTCAGGTGTGAATCACTAAATATTCATGGCCATTGTCACTAGGGTTGGGTACAGAAGCCTGGTACCAATATGGCACCGGTACCTATGTAACCGTTATGAACCGAACCAAATCAGAATGCAGATTTCGGTGCCTCTTAAATGCCTGAGCGATCGATTAAAATATTTGTCCTGGTTCCCCGAAATGTACACAAGAAGCATGGGCATCGCTAGGCTTTTTTAGCAGGGCTATAGCATTTAGCTCCATAAACTGTATACAAGTTCGCCTCAGAGTCAGTCCCCTTAAATTTCATATGACAACGGCGGCAGACCGGTCTCCTCCCCGTCTTTCAGAGTGCTCTTCAGACCGCAGCGTGAGCGGACTCAAACAGAAACAGAGGACACAAGGTGTGTTTATCGATAGATTGTTAGTATATCTGTATCTGTGCAGTTCTTTGACATGAATACAGTTTACAAAAGGTTACGAGGGAGCAATCGGTTTCCCATCTAATGTTACTGTAAAGTTTTCGCTCCGTACACCGCAACTGTTTCCTCCAGCAAAAATATAGTCCTTAACACATATGAACCTTTAATTATACTTATTTAAATATACTTAATTTAATTATACTTACTTTATACACTCTACTGTGCAGAAGTCTTAGGCACGTTAGTATTTTCACCCCAAAGAATGGTGTTCAGCCAGTTATTTATATCTTTTGCTGTAGTGTGTGTGTAGAAAATATCAGTTTACATTTACAAACATTAATTTTGCCATTATTTTTTAATAATAATCTAGTGAGATTTTTGAATGCACAAGCAGTCTGACAAAAAAAAAAGCTACCTGAAAAACAATGTGCAAGTGTACCTGGACAAAAGCTGTTTTAAATGCAAAGGTTGGTCACACCAAATATTGATTTGATTTAGTTAATAGAAGTTAATTGATAAAATCCATTTATGACAATATTTTTGAACGCATCCTTACTTTACAGTGCCTAATACTTCTCACAGTACTATAGCTTTGGAGGCAGGTTTCTTAAAATGTCTTGAAGATGTTGCTACAGTTCTTCTGGATTTAGTTTGTCTTAGTTTCTCTGTTTCTTCATGTAATCACAGACAGATTCGATGATGGTGAGTTCAGATCTCCATGTGGAGCAGCGGCTGTTGTCAGACTGCTTGTATATTCAAAAATTTTACTAGATTATTATTAAAATTAATGGCAAAATGAATGTTTGGAAATGTAAACTGATATTTCCTACTGACACACTACAGCAAAATATATAAATAACTGGCTTAAAACCATTTTTTGGGGTAAAAATACTAATGTGCCTAAGACTTTTGCACTGTACTGTACTTTACAAAAGACATTGTTGCTACTTTATAAAGAATGCCCATACAGTCAGTAAAGACAGTGACAGACAGCACTCATTTTAACTAAATATCAGAGTGATTGACAGAGATACAGTAGAAACATTATGTGTGGATTTGTATTAAATAATGACCCAGATCATGAAATACATTTATTAGCCTTAGAGTACAATTTGGGAAATGAGAGCATCCAAGGAGTGTGTGAATGCTATGGATTTATTTAAAAAAAAATTAATGTCCTTTAATGTTATCCATAGGTTTTTGTGGCTCTTTTTTGTGTTTTTTTTTTAAGTATTGGTTCAGGCACCGTCTAGGCACCAGTACGGTTTTAAAAGAATGGATATGGCACCGGTATCATTAAAAACCCAATCGATACCCAACCCTAATTGTCACTCCCTCGCATTGTATCAAAAAACATGTTTTACAAATGTTAAAGGGATAGTTCACTCAAAAATGAAAATTACCCCATGATTTACTCACCCTCAAGCCATCCTAGGTGTATATGACTTTCTTCTTTCAGACAAATACAATTGTAGTTATATTAACCCTCTGAAGTCGATTAACGCGTATACGCGTTATGAGGCATTTTCTCCTGATAACCCCGAAAAGAACTTAAATTACACGTTCAGTTTTGATCGTACAGATATGAGCAATACATCAATCGAATCTGTAAAGGGTCTACTTTTTTTGTATACAGACATAATAACAACAAACCTTTGTGCATTTATAAAATAAAGATAACAAACAAGGTGTGCTGTCTGCAGCCTTTGTCTGCGCTGATCTTCATTTACAAACGCGTCATTAAAATGAACTGTAACTCAGTTAATACTCAACACAGAGACATGAAAGAGATATCTATAGAAAGCCTGACATGTCTACTTTTAAACTAAACAAGTGCTGCCGAAAACAAATATTCTGTGATAAAGTAATCCATATGAAAACAACGTGATGTCCGTTTTTCACGTCTCCCTTCATTATCTTCTAATGTGACCACGCCCACGCGCTTTTGAGATTCAAATGTTTCACTGAAGCGTGCGGCTTGAATACGCCCACACAACAGAAGACAACGCAGCGAGATTGTTCTTCAAGTTTTTTTTTTTTTTTATTTTACTGTTTGCTTCGCGATGAGAGGAATAAGACATAATTCACCCCAAAGATGTGATGTGGTTGAGGATTTGAGATTTGGATTTCCTCAGAAAAAAAGAATGAAGCACTTTATTCAGCAGAGATCGTAAACATGAGTAAGTCTCTTTTTATTTATTTATATACTTGTACTAGTTTTCACATAACGTGTAAACATTTTACTAGTTAGACTTTTTCCAAAATATTATTCCTGACTAAATGTATAATCAAGTGAAATATTATTAAGTTTCAATAACAATATACACTACTATACCATTCAAAAGCTTGATGTAAATAATATTAATGTAACAAATAAATGTAACTGTAACAAATGTAACAAACAATGCTGTTCTTTCAATTTATCCCCCATAAAAACCTGAAAAAAATATTCTCAGCTCCTTTCAACATCAATAATAATAATAATGATGATAATAATGATAATAATAACAATAAATGTTTTTTTGTAGAAAATAAGATTGTTAAAAGGATTTCTGAAGGATTGTGTGACTGGAGTAATGATGCAAAAAATTCAACTTTGAAAGTCAGCTTTGATTGTTCCTAATAAACTGTTTAACTGCACTCACAAGTGAATATTAAATTATGTTGTGGGATAATAAAATATATTCTAAAAAAACTACAAACATAAAATTATATACATTTATTTTGTCCTCACATTCTTTCTTGTAACTCTTCCCCTCTCAGTGACACAGCTGACTGAATGGCTCATTATGCAGCTCATTATGCGGGCCTTTGTCTTCTCAGGTGTGAATTCATGATAATTGACGCCTACTCGCATATGACTTTTACCAACAAAAAGTGTCTTAGAAACTTTAAATCATTATATTGTTTTCTGTAAGTGAGTAAACAAGATGATTTTCACATCATTTAGAAAAAAAAAATTCTAGGCTACAAGCTCCAGTTTTCAAAAGTCCCGGGAACCAATGTTCTGTATGTGTTTTATTGCCTTATTCAAGTGATTTAACATTTTTAGTTTTTCACTAACCACGCATAACATTTTTTTTCTCAAAAACACAATCATGAACATGCATGCTGCTCACATATTATTATAGCCCAGTGTCTGCTGATTACAGTGAGATTAGACTTTAGCCATTTAGATATTTATAAGAAACTGAAAAAAGCACAAATGTCAGGGCATGACAAAACTTCTCCAGGCCCCAAAAATACCCTTAGACTCCAGAGGGTTAAATAATGTCCAGGCTAATCCATGCTATAAATGGGAATAGATGGTAGCAAAGTGACGCAATGCATTTGTGTAAGAAAAATATCCATATTTACAACTTTATAAACCTTAATCTCTATCTTCTGCTAACTGTCGTAAGCATGTTCATGAGAGAGTGGCATCCAGAGGATGACGTAGGACTTAGGCAAACACGGTAACGAATGTGGAAATGACAAACGTGGAAGCGCAGAAAAGAGAGCAAAACAAAACACTGGTCATGAATTAGTAGTACAAAATGAGGATTTGTAAAGAAAAATGTTGGAGAATTTTGATATAAGCTAAGAGGACACTGGTTTTCCTTTGCTGTAAACAAAACTTGATTCTCGAGAGTCTAGCATATTCTCAGCTTATGCTACGCCTACATCCTACATCATCCGCTGGACGTCACTCTCTCATGGACGTGCATACGACAGTTAGCAGAAGTTAGAGATTAAGGTTTATAAAGTTGTAAATATGGATATTTTTTTACACAAATGCATCGCGACGCTTTAGAAGGCCTTTATTAACCTCCCGGAGCCATGTGGACTTCTTTTATAATGGATGGGTGCAATTTTTTTTTACTTCAAATTCTGGGCTACCATCCACTTCCATTATAAAGCATGCATTAGCCTGGACATTATTTAATACAACTCTGATTGTATTCATCTGAAAGAAGAATGTCATATACACCTAGGATGGCTTGTGGGTAAGTAAATCATGGGGTAATTATCATTTTTGGGTTAAAAAGGACACCCCTGCCTATTTTTAAACACACAGACACTGAGGAGTTAAATTAATAAAATGTCATGCTTTACATACTTCAGTTTGTCCAATGAGCAGTTTGGATCCTCCAGTTTTTCAGAGAGTATCTTGACACATGAATCTCCTGGGTGATTGTAGCTCAGATCCAGTTCTCTCAGGTGTGAGGGGTTTGAACTCAGAGCTGAAGACAAATAACCACAGCCTTCCTCTGTCACCATACAGCCTGACAACCTACAAATACAGCAATAGTCCATATGACATCAGACATCTATTACACACATTTATACTTATTTCAGCCATTAATTATTCCTATATGGTCACGTCTTAAGGTTTACTTTGTGTTAAAAATAAACGTCTCTCTTATTATAAATGTAATGTCACAATCAACACAATCATAATGATTTCAATGATATAAAAACAAAACAAAAAATGCCATGAAAACATTATAAATAAAAAGATGGAAGCAGCTGTCCAGCAGTGTTAATTTAGTTGACAAATAATTTGGCATAATTTCCATCCATGACATGTTTTCACAGATGAAAACGAGATGATAAAAAATGTAAAACTTGTTTTAAATGAAAAAAACTTTGATGAAAATCTATTGCAACCCTCTACAATGCAAGTACATCACTCGCATATTCGAGTAAATGTGACAAAAAATGTCTTTAATTAGCCAATGACTAGTAAATTTTCCGATTTTACTCACCTGTAATTGAGTTAGATGCAAAAAATAAATTTAGCTGAGATATAATTTCAAAGCCCGCTCAGGCTGCATTAAACACCCTCACTTAGCTGAGAGCGCCCTCTTTCGTTTACCCACACATGCACTCAATGTGAGAGAAAGAGATAGGCTACACATGTTGTGTAAAGAGAATTGATGCATTAGATCGCGTTCTTTCTTTACTGTGGATGTAGATGGATGCAAAAAAGCGAAAATTCCAATCTGAGCAGAATACGCTTGGATAATTTTTAGTTTTCAGGCGCAAAGAGGAATAAAGAGTCCAGTTCTGTGCAGACATTAGACGGTGAATTTGCCAGCGAACCCCAGGCAAGCACGTCAAATGTGACAGAAAAGATTGTGCATGCTAAATCAAAGAGTGTATTAGAAAAACGAAAGTTCCAGACTCAGTGGCTGTCCGATCTTGAATGGCTTTTGTATGATGAGGAGGAATATGTGATGATATGCAAGTACTGCAGTAAAAAAACCTGGCTTAGCCTTGATGAAGCCACTAATTATGCTGCAGAAAAAAAATGGCCTGGACATTTCCCCAACGTATAATGATGTCCGCTGCGCTGAACTAATTTCAAATATTGCAGCAGATATACAGGATGTAATGGCAAATAAAGTGAAAAAGTCAAACTACATATCAGTCATGATTGATGGTGCAACAGATTCTTCAGTGACAGAAAATTAAGCTATCTATGTCAGGTATTTACATGATGGGTTGCCAATAAATCATATCGTCTCTGTCACAGAGCTGTCACATGCTCATGCTGATGGTGTGACTGACTGCATTCAATCTTCAATGTCAAAATTTGGATTAGAAGACTGGAAGCAAAAGCTTGTTGGATTTTGTGCTGATGGTGCAAATGTTAACATGGGCCAAAAAGCTGGTGTTGTTGCAAAACTGATAGACATTCACTGTATGGCTCACAGGCTGGAGCTGGCACTTCTTGGGGTCTTGAAAGAGGTGAGCTTAGCGAGTCATGTAAATGACACCTTGCACTTGATTTGGAAAACGTCTCAGGTTACGAATGTAACCATGGTTCCCTGAGTAGGGAACTAGTCACTGCGTCCTCTAGGGGTCGCTATGGGGAACACCTTGTCGTGACCTGTGTCTGAAGCATACATTGAAAAAATACCAATGAGTTGGCCGGCGACAGCCCGTGACGTCACTACCGGCGCGACTATGGATAAATAGGCACCAGGAGAACATGTCATTCACTTCTTCATCTGAAGCTTGCGTCCGAAGCATGGCAGGGAGCTGGAGGATGCAGTGTCTCGTTCCCTACTCAGAGAACCATGGTTACATTCGTAACCTGAGATGTTCCCTTTCAAAGGAACTTCGAACTGCATCCTCTAGGGGTCGCTATGGGGAACAGTATACCCATGCCGCCATGCTGAGGGGAGTGCAGGCCAGAATCATGGCGAACACTAAGTACCAACTCTACCATTTCCATGGGAGATTCCCCTGGGACGTTAGACTGCTGTCCGTACTTTTACCAACTCAAGAAAGGGCACGAAGCAACCGCACGAAGCCCTCACCATATAGGATTTTAGAAAGAACACAGAGCACTAGCGTGCGAACTTACCACAGTGTGGATTTCAGAATGTTGAGGGAAGATTCTTGAAGTGTAAAAATAAATATACACTGGCTGAGTGGAGCCCAAGGAACCGAGGTCTACCCATCTCAAGAAAGGGAATGAAGCTAAGGGCGTAACCCTTACCGTACAGGATTTCAGAAAGTGCGCAGAGTCTTGCGTGCACACTCACCACTCACGTGGATTTTAGAAAGTGCGCAAAGTGTTCACATGCACACTAACCACCATGTGGTTTTCAGAAAGTACACAGAGCTTAGCGTGAGTACCTAAAGGTTCCTAAGCATCGCAGAGGTGCTAAACCGCACGGGAGAGGCAAGCTCAAATTTACAAACCTCTGGCGAGGGGAGCATCACTTAAGGCAGCATATACAAGAAGACTTCTGTAACTGCCACCTCCACTTCCTGCTTGATGCGACAGCAACAACTAAGTATCCATGAAATTCCTTGCAGTGCCGTGCCAGGCCTGATGATCAAGGAGGCTCCCGCAGAAACCTGTGATCTCGGCCGCCTGATACCAGAACATGAAGCCGGAATCAGGGCTATCATACCGGCTGGACATAATGCTGATGAGTGTTTAGTAAACACTATAACTAAGCAATACAAAGGAAACTCACAGAGGTTATTAATACACACATAACCACCAGCAATTTAATACATATATAAGTATATATAGAATGGGTTTCATACTCACCCACCCTGGTTCCTGCGCTGGAGCCCCGCTCAAGGGCCGCCTCCTTTTAGTCCAGATCCATCAGTAAGGTGGTTGCTATGAACATAGAACCAACCAAAAACATCATAGGTCCAGCATAGAAGACTGTTATGCAAGAAGTTTCCACCTAACCTCGGTCAGGAGGAGAGCTGGTGGTTACAGGGGAATTAGGAAGGGGAGGATAAGAGCAGAAGTAAAAACCCCCCAAAGGGAACGAGTAGATAGCGAAGTATCGCTCTGATTCGGACGAGAACGCTGCCTCGTCTGGATCACATCTCTTAGGTCCTGCCTACCCTCCTCATGACCCATGATTCCTCTTACCCCTACCCGCAGGTGGGGGAGGAGCGCGAGTCGTGACACTAGCCTTCTGTGGCCGTCTTTGATCCTCAGATCGAATGGGCCAGGACCCCTATGTTGTTCGGGCTCGGACCTGGACCTTCGAGGAATGAAGGATTTGAAGGCAAATGAGCGCGCCTTAGCCTCCCTGAACTTCTCGACTACCGTCTCAACGGAGGTACCGAAAAGTTCGGAAGGCGAAACCGGAGCATCGAGAAGAAAGCCCCTTTCTTTCTTCCCAATGTCTGCCAGGTTCACCAATAGATCTCTCTCTGTTACCAGCATGGCCGCCATAGACCTTCCCATGGCGGAGGCGGCCTGCTTGGTAGCACGGAGAGAGAGATCTGTGTTGCGGCACAGCTCAGCTACCTGATCAGCTGAAAGGCCCTCGCCTTTATCCAGGTCATTCAGCAGATCAGCCTGATAAGCCTGAAGCACTGCCATCGTGTGCAACGAAGCCACAGGCTGACCTGCTGCTGCGTATGCCTTGCCATTTCAGCGGGATGTATCCTGGAGGGGCTTAGATGGCAAGGAGGGAGATTTAAGAGAGGACGTCTCCCCCACAGAGAGATAGCTAGCCAGCGTCTCTTCTACAGGGGGCATCCTCTCATAACCGATTTCGCGCATCGCCTCGATGTTGGCATAACTCGTATGCTGAAACTGATGGATGCAAGAAGAAAATGGCCTCTTCCATTCCTTTTCGACCTCTGCATGGAGATCAGGCAAAAATGGAAGGCTCACCTGAGCTGGAGGGCTATGATCAGACAGATAACGCTCGTCGAGCCAACCCTGCTGCGTCACCTTGCTGGCACGCTTCCATGGCAAGACTAACTTTGCCCTGGCGCGATCCATAACCTCCAACAGCACTACATACGCAGGGCAGGAGGATTGAGAAGGCTCAGCCTCAGCTTCTTCGCCAACCTTAGACATCTCCTGTTCTTCCTGGGTAGAACCCAGCAGAGCACTAACTTCAGTATCAGAAAGTACAAAACATCCTCCTCCTGAAGTTCACTCTCGTCTGCCGCCGACAAGCGCAAAGAGAGAGAATGACGTGTTCTCCTGGTGCCTATTTATCCATAGTTGTGCCAGTAGTGACGTCATGGGCTGTCGCCGGCCAACTCGTTGGTATTTTTTCAAAGTATGCTTCAGACACGGGTCATGACGAGGTGTTCCCCATAGCGACCCCTAGAGGATGCAGTGTCTCGTTCCCTTGAAAGGGAACCTACCATTTCAGCCCAAAGAGCCACAGAGAACTTAAGACAGTTTGTGAAGAACTTGAATCTAGGTTCTACAAACCAAAGCCAGTGAAAGGAACACGTTGGGTGCCTCATTTAGACAGGGCACTGAAGGTCTTCCTAAGAGGAAAAGATGATCTTGTGAGCCAAGCTGGGCAGTATGCAGCTGTTGCCATTCATATGGAGGATTTGGGCCAAACCAGTCACAATGTTGACATTGCTGGTAGAGGGAAAAAGGTTTTCAATACCCTGAAGTATTTGCAGTTTGTTGCATTTTGTCATTTCCTGGCTCATGTGCTGCAGGTGATAGCAACATTAAGTCAGACTCTACAGAAGGCAGACCTCATTCTACCAAGTGCTGTTGCTGCAGTTGAGAGCTGTTTGACCAGTCTTGACTACATGAAAACAAACCCTCTCCCAGATGGTATGCTGAAAACTTTCATCACCCAGTGTCTGGAAAAGCAAACTCCTGGTGCTCATATCACCACTTTTCAGGGCATTGACTTGAGAGGGGAAAGAGAGAGCCTGATGGATAATCTTAGACAACAGATGAAGCATGCATGTTCAGCCTGTGAGAAACACCTTCATGCTAAATTGGATAACCTGCTTGGAGTTAACAAAGATCAAAATGCACAAGCTGTGATGTCAGCATTTGCAATATTCAACCATGACAAGTGGCCTGATGACAGAAAACACCTTGAACTATTGTACGGCAACAAGGAGCTGAAGATCCTCACTGAATGGTTCAGAGAGAAGCTTGTTCAATCTGGATGTCAAGTTGAAGAAATCCCTGGGAATGGAGACGCTTGAAAAGACGAGTGTCTAATGATCTTCATGGCAAGTCGTACCTGGACCTGTACCAGATATTGATTCTGAAGCAACCCTACAGAGATGAGATGCAAAACATTCTTCATCTTGTTCAGATTCTTCTTGTTCTGCCAATCAGCTCTGCCAACTGCGAAAGAGCCTTCAGTGCCCAAAAGAGAATAAAATCAGATGTCCGCAGCAGTCTCACATCCTCATGCCTTTCAGACCTGATCCTCGTTTCAACAGAAGTCCCAGAGCTTCAGCAGTATGATCCATCATCAGCTGTGGAGAGGTGGCTGAAGTCAAGTGGCAAGAGAAAGCCATTTGCCTAGAAATGGTAGATTAAATCCATATGCAACCATAAAGAATAATTCAGACAGAGAAAGTATGTTTTGTTTTAATTTATTATTATTTTTATTTTGTTCAGTTGCAGTTCATGCATTTCATGTAAAATGTCTGGCGAGTAAAATAAAAAATGTACTAGCCAATGGCGACTCAAGCTTCATTGTGACCGTAGTGGGTTGTATTGACATTATCATCAACAAATAAAAACAAGATGAAAATGTTAGGGAGGACGATTTGGGAAGAGATCCAGTCAGAACTAAACTAGGTTAGATGTTAGATGATTAGATGCTAACATTTGAACTGTAACAGCCTATTGATCTATCTGGCGGGACATAAGCTATTGCTGCATGTCTCATAAAACATAAAAAAAAGTCCATATCTGGGAGCAAGAAAACAGCAGACATGAATACATTTTTAAAGCATGACGATGCAAAAGAGAAATCAATTCGGGCCGGTTTTCTGACCTCACACACCTTAAACCCCTGGGGTTGAAGCCCGCACTGGTGCAGTCTGTCTTGTATTTTCTTGATGACCATGAAAAGAACTAAAAATACTCCGTAATTTGTGATTGTACAGATAAGAATAAGGTATTGTTTGAAACTGCAAAGGGTCTACTTTTATTTGAGTATAGTCATCATAAGAACTAAACAATGTGTTTTTTTAAAATAAAGAAAATAAGCAGGGTGTGTTTTCCGCCGTCTCGCTGTGTCAACTCTCTTCACAGACACGCAAATAAAACAACATGAATTTCCATAAATACTTGCCTCAAAGACATGAGAAATACATGCATAGAAAGCTTGAAATGTTTACTTTTAAATGAAGTAAAACATCCAACACAAATATTCTCTGTTAAAATCAACTATATGTCCAGTTTTCCCGTCTCAACTCATTATGTCCAATGCGGTCACACCCACGAGCAGCTTTCGCTTTTCAGATTCTAAACAACATCCACGTGAGATATGCGTGCATCTAGACGCCCACGTTGCTTCCATGTAAACAAACGGTTCATCCTGGCTACTTTTTGTTTCTGGAAGAAGACGTGCTGAAAGGAATAACCAGACCCTTCAGTATTTTGCGATTGCTAAATTTAGCGCAAAATCAAGCAAACTCAGCAATTTTCGTAAAAGATCGCAAATTGCCGCAAATGTTCAGCAGAATTTGGGCTTAGACGCGTCCCTTGACATCATCGCTATGCGCATTCAGTCAAAGAAAGGTAATTTCTCCGTTCCAAAAATGGAATGAACAGCTTTGCGTTCTCATCATGACAGATTTACAAGAGCTACATTGGATAAACGAACCGAAAGTGGAACGAATCCACGCTACTTTGTTCAGTTTGGGCTATGCAGTGCAGACCGTTTATCTGCTCGAGCCAGAGCCACAGGCTGATCTCGATCATGTGACACTGAAATACACAGTGCTGGGAGATACAGTGTGAAGAAAGCAGTCGAATTTGCCACAGAATCAACATCTCTGTCAAATCTTGTGAGAAGCATTCAAATTCGGCGCAGAATTCTGTTAAAGCTACAGATAATCAGAACAAACGCCACTGATGTGGAAACCAGGAAAAATAAACAATATCAGTGTTCAATAAACACTGATCTTCACCACCGTTCACCATTGATTTAACATAGTAACACTACAGGAAAAACTTGTTGCAGAAATGTTCTAATGTTTTCGAGTGTTTTTAAGTGCTTCACACAACTTTTCCCAGCACTTCAAAGCTTTAAGTATTACCGAATTTGAAAGTTATTTTTAATGTGACGAAATTTGTTCATCCTTCATAGGTTTCCCCCATGTATAAAACTAAAAGTTTTATAATGTAGGAAAGCAAACAATTATTTAAAAATAAAAAAGACATTAAATGACCATTGGTAGATAAATAAATTAGAATGTCGTGGAAGAGTTCATTTATTTCAGTAATTCAACTTAAATTGTGAAACTTGTGTATTAAATAAATTCAGTGCACACCGACTGAAGTAGTTTAAGTCTTTGGTTCTTTTAATTGTGATGATTTTGGCTCACATTTAAAAAAAATGCTTCCTGCTTCCTGCTTGCATTGTTGCTGGGTTTGTGATTGTAGCTCCGTGTAGCTTTGTTTTTCTGTAGAATCTTACTATCACTCTCTGTTGTTTAAAGTGATAAAATATAACTTAATTCCCACCATATTTCTGTTATTATCTATCAATCTAATCTGGTTAATTTGATCATCCACTTTTTTTATTCTAAATCCACGTGTGCAGCGCACCTGCATCGCGTTAGCATTCGTTAGCTTGTCATTAGCATTTCCATTTTGTACCTATCGTGGTTTTCTTTTCTTTTTTCTTTTCTCCTCTCCTCTCTCTCGCTACTCTCTCGCTCCGGTTTTTCACAAGTTCATCAAACAACTGTGGTAAGAATCTTTCATCAATCACGGTGAGTAATGGTTTCTCCTGCTATTGTTATTTCCACCGCTTGCCACATGTATAGTTTATCTCTCTCTGTTGAGGACAAGGGATTCACATGTGATAAATGCAGGGAAATAGTTAGGCTGACAGAGAAGATTTTAGAATTAAAGACACGCATCCAAACTTTAATTGAGGACAGTAAGAATGTTAGGGCTCTAGATATGGCTGTGGATGCGACTAGCTCAGGGAGTGCTGTACATTGTTCGGTTCCGGTAACGGCGCCTTTGCAGCAGGGCAACTGGGTGACTGTGAGGCGGCATAGTCGTGGGTCTAAACACTGCTCTTCTGTTCCGATCAAAACATTAAACAGGTTGTCGCCACTCAGTGAAGCACCCACTGAGAAACATAATGAAAGAGCTCAAGTTATTGGCGATTCTATTGTACGGAACGTAAAAATAGAGACACCAGCCACCACAGGTCAATGTTTACCGGGAGCCAGAGCACCTGACATCTTGGCAAATTTAAAAGTGCTGGCTAATGCTAAACGTTAATACAGTAAGATTGTTATTCACGCCGGCACTAATGATGTTCGACTTCGCCAGTCGGAGATCACTAAAAATAATATTAAAGAGGTGTGTGAACTTGCATGATGTCAGACACTGTAATATGCTCTGGTCCCCTCCCTGCTTACCGTGGTGATGAGATGCATAGCAGATTGTCATCACTCAATGGCTGGATGTCTGTGCCCGCAGAATAACATGGGTTTCATAGACAATTGGACGAGCTTTTGGGGCAGACCTGACCTGTTGAAAAGAGATGGTCTTAATCCCTCCTGGGGTGGTGCCGCTCTTCTCTCTAGAAATATGGCACATAGTCTTAAAGTTTGTACTTGACTAACTGGGGCCCAGGTCAGGAAGCAGACAGACTGGCTAAACCGACCGTCTGCTAGCCGCCTCACGTCACAGAAGTCCGTTAATTCTCAGCACATAGAGACTCTTTCACCTAGATATCACACTATAGAGACAAAAAACGTCCAAACCAATTTAAGAGTAACAATTTAATTGATGTTTAACAAATAAAAATCAGCAATATGGATAAACAAATGATAAAGCTTGGCTTATTGAATATCAGGTCCCTTTCTACGAAAGTACTTTTTGTAAATGATATGATCACTGATCATAACCTAGATGTGCTCTGTTTGACAGAAACCTGGCTAAAACCTGATGATTACATTACTTTAAATGAGTCTACCCCCCAAGATTATTGTTATAAACATGAGCTGCATCCAAAAGATAAGGGGGGGGGGGGATAATGCTTCATATAACATTATCCAGAGAAACAAATGTTAATGATAAATCCCCTGTGATGTTTGTACTGGCTACTGTATACAGGCCACCAGGGCACCATACAGACTTTATTAAAGAGTTTGCTGATTTTTACATCCGAGTTAGTGCTGGCTGCTGATGAAGTTTTAATTGTTGGTGATTTAAATATCCATGTTGATAATGAAAAAGATGCATTGGGATCAGCATTTATAGACATTCTGAACTCTATTGGGGTTAGACAACACGTCTCAGGACCTACTCATTGTCGAAATCATACTCTAGATTTAATACTGTCACATGGAATTGATGTTGATGGTGTTGAAATTATGCAGCCAAGTGATGATATCTAAGATCATTATTTAGTTTTGTGCAAACTTCACATAGCTAAAACTGTAAATTATACATTTTGTTACATGTAAGGTAGAACCATCACTTCTACCACAAAAGACTGCTTTGTAAGTAATCTTCCTGATGTATCCCAATTCCTTAGCATATCCAAAACCTCAGAACAACTTAATGATGTAACAGAAACTATGGACACTCTCTTTTCTAGCATTTTAAATACAGTTGCTCCTTTACGCTTAAGGAAGGTTAAGGAAAACAGTCTGACACCATGGTATAATGAGCACACTCGCACCCTAAAGAGAGCAGCCCGGAAAATGGAGTACAGCTGGAGGAAAACAAAACTAGAGGTGTTTCGTATGGCTTGGCGGGAAAGTACATTATCCTACAGAAAAGCATTAAAAACTGCTAGATCTGATTACTTTTCGTCTCTTTTAGTAGAAAACAAACATAACCCCAGGTATTTATTCAATACAGTGGCTAAATTGATGAAAAATAAAGCATCAACAAGTGTTGACATTTCCCAACATCACGGCAGTAATGACTTTATGAACTACTTTACTTCTAAGATCGATACTATTAGAGATAAAATTAACCATGCAGCCATCAACTACAGTATCGCACCAGACAGTGCACTATAGATCCCCTGAGGAACAGTTCCACTCATTCTCTACTATAGGAGAGGAAGAATTGTATAAATTTGTTGTTGGTTTAGATGATTTAACATGTATGTTAGACCCTATTCTAAGCTCCTAAAAGAGGTGCTTCCAGAAGTCATAGATCCTCTTCTGACTATTATTAATTCATCATTGTCTTTAGGATATGTCCCCAAAACCTTCAAACTGGCTGTTAAGCCTCTCATCAAAAAAAAAAAAAAAAAAAAACACAACTTGACCCCAAAGAACTAGTTAATTATAGACCGATCTCGAATCTCCCTTTTCTGTCCAAGATACTAGAAAAGGTAGTATCCTTACAATTATATTCCTTCTTAGAGAAAAATTATATCTGTGAGGATTTCCAGTCAGGATTTAGACCGTATCATAGTAATGAGATTGCTCTCCTTAGTGTTACAAATGACCTGCTCTTATCATCTGATCGTGGTCGTATCTCTCTATTAGTGCTATTGGATCTTAGTGCTGCCTTCGACACTATTGACCACAACATTCTTTTGCATAGACTAGAAAACTTTGTTGGCATTAATGGAAGTGCATTAGCATGGTTTAAATCGTACTTATATGACCCCCATAAATTCGTAGCAGTAAATGAAGAGGTATCATATTGATCAAAAGTGCAGTATGGAGTACCTCAAGGCTCAGTACTAGGGCCGTTACTCTTCACGCTTTACATGTTACCCTTGGGAGATATCATCAGGAAACACAGTGTTAGCTTTCTCTGTTATGCTGATGATACTCAGCTATATATTTCTTCGCAGCCCGGCGAAACATACCGATTTGAAAAACGGAATGCATAGTCGTATAAAAAAACTGGATGACGAGTAATTTCTTACTGCTAAATTCTGAAAAAACAGAGGTGTTAATTATAGGACCTAAAAACTTTGCATGTAATAACCTAGAACGCTGTCTAAGACTTGATGGCTGCTCTTTCAATTCTTCGTCATCAGTTAGGAACCTAGGTGTGCTATTTGATAGCAATCTTTCCTTAGAAAGCCATGTTTCTAGCATTTGTAAAACTGCATTTTTCCATCTCAACAATATATCTAAATTACGGCCTATGTTCTCAATGTCAAATGCAGAAATGTTAATCCATGCGTTTATGACCAAGGTTAGATTATTGTAATCCTTTATTGGGTGGTTGTTCTGCATGTTTAATAAACAAACTCCAGCTAGTCCAAACTGCAGCAGCTAGAGTTCTTACTAGAACCAGGAAATATGACCATATTAGCCCGGTTCTGTCAACACTGCACTGGCTCCCTATCAAACATTGTATAGATTTTAAAATCTTGCTTAATACGCTTCTAATATCCAAATCCATTAAAGGATTTTTAGGCTGCATTAATTAGGTAAACCGGAACCGGGAACCCTTCCCATAACATCCAATGTACTTGCTACATCGTTAAAAGAATGGCATCTACCCTAATATTAGTCTGTTTCTCTCTTATTCCGAGGTCACCGTAGCCCCCAGATTAGATGGTCACTGCAGTCACCCGGATCCAGTACGTATCAAGCCCAGATGGTGGATCAGCACCTAGAAAGAACCTCTACAGCCCTGAAAGACAGCGGAGACCAGGACAACTAGTTGAGCCCCAGATCCCCTGTAAAGACCTTGTCTCAGATGACCACCAGGAAAAGACCACAGGAAACAGATGATTTTTCTGCACAATCTGACTTTGCTGCAGCCTGGAATTGAACTGCTGGTTTCATCTGGCCAGTGGAGAACTGGCCCCCCAATTGAGCCTGGTTTCTCCAAAGGTTTTTTCTCCATTCTGTCACCAATGGAGTTTTGGTTCCTTGCTGCTGTCGCCTCTGGCTTGCTTAGTTGGGGACACTTCATTTACAGCGATATCGTTGACTTGATTGCAAATGATTGCACAGATACTATTTAAACTGAACTGAGATGAATGATGACATCACTGAATTCAATGATGAACTGCCTTTTACTGTCATTTTTTACATTAATGACACACTGTTTTCCTAATTAATGTTGTTCAGTTGCTTTGACACAATCTTTTTTGTTTAAAGCACCATATAAATAAAGGTGACTTGACTTGACTTGACTTTGGAGGTGGCTGGGAATGAGAAACCCGCTCCCTCAAACAGGCACTGACTGCAACTATAGGAGCTTAGTCAGTTACCTTTGAAGTGTTACAAACTGTGCTAGTGGAGATTGAGGGAATTCTAAATTCCAAGCCCTTGGGATATACTTCCTCTGACATTGCGGACCCAGACCCCATCACTCCAAACTCCCTGTTAATGGGGTGGCCAGATTCCTCCCTACCTCCAGTGGTATACCCAGAGTCAGAGCTCATAAGCAGGCAGCGGTGGTGCCACAGCCAAGTCCTTGCAGACCACTTCTGGAAGCACTTCTTGATGTTTTACCTTCCTGGGCTTCAGATTCATCAGAAGTGGCAAGATTACACATCAGACATTCAAGTTGGCACCACAGTTATGATAGTCGACCCACAGTTACCCTGAGCACTTTGGCCAGTTGGGCGAGTGTCAGAAGTTTCCCAGGTGCCGATGGCCGAGTGAGGGTGGCTAATATCAAGGTGGGCGTAAAGACATACATACGTCCAGTAGCACGTCTCATACAATTACCCAATATTCCTGAGTAACATAAGACTACTGTACATTTTATCTTTAATTTAGATGCCTTTTGTAATTTGTGCATATTCTCTTCAGAGAATCTGGGGGCGGCTGTTAAAAAGGCCATTCATTTGTTAGAATAATATGAGTGCTGATCACTTCTTTTCTTCTGCTGAGATTGACAGATGCACAGCATCCTGCGCAGCAGCCAATCAGAATTTGCACAGGCGAATATCCCACCCATGGCACTGGGAGTTGAGTTAGTCAAAGCGCCGATGCGGTCATAAAACCTCTGCCGTTACGCATACTATATGTTTATTACTTTCACGGGTGTTGTGCATCAATGAAAAAAAACACACACATACACCTGTATCCACTCAACAAGTAACTGAGTGTGGTAGTGACAAATAAAAGGGTTATTCCCAGATATAAGACATCTGTTGACTACATCTATTAACCAAGTCTCTTACCGGACACCCTGTGGTGGGTTTCAGATCTAACTGGCAATCTAAATCAAAGGGGCTATCAACAGCCAATTCATTATTTCAGTAAGCATTTCAGTTTAAATTAAATAATGATCTGTTAATAATTTGGTAATGTTTAATAAGTTCATTAGTTAACATTAACAAGCACATTATCTCATATTTCTAGATATGTGAATATATATTAAGTAATGATTATACATTATATAATGTTTGTTATTGATTTATTAATGAATACCATTATAAAGTGTTACCAAATCTAGACTTTTGACATCACTTTGTACTTTCCTTTCACCTTGGGAGAATGTGTATTGACATTTTCATGTTTAAAAAATGCCCACCAATGCAAGGAAATGAGGAGAGGGTAGCACGTTCTGTTTCAAGTTGTGTGAATTCATGACAGCATTGATAAAAAACAAAACATCTTCATCACTCATACATCCCTATATAAGTTACTACCATCAAACTCCACTGTGGGAACCGGGCACTTTCACTGTACTCCTCCTCTAGCAGCACCTGTTAGATCTAAAACTATTGACTTTGTCTCATGAGAACAAAGTAGGGATTTCCAGAGGTCTAATTTTTTAAAAAATATGTTACTTGGAAAAGGCTAAATTAGTTTATTGTGCTTTGGCTACAGTAGATAGTTTCAGTGTGGACAACAACCATGTATGATAAAAATAAATAAATCTTAGCAGTGTGATTTTTAGTAATAAATGTAATGCAAAAAAATAATAAATAAATAATAAAAAAAATCAATCAATCAAGTATTCGAAACTCAAACCTCAAAATCTCCAGATGACAGTTTGGACTCTTCAGTCCATCAGAGAGCAGCTTCACTCCAGAATCCTTCAGGTCATTGTTACTCAGGTCCAGCTCTCTCAGGACAGAGTTTGATGATTGAACAGTTGAAGACAATCTTTCACAGGACTGAGCAGTGAGATTGCATCCACATAGCCTGTGTAAAGTACAAAACAAGCAGTAATATAATGTGTTTACTTATTGTGTTTATTTATCTGGTAGGGTTTACAATCTGGAGCATTTATGGCTTCCAGAAAGCTTTGACTGTGGTGATACAGTTGAAGTAAACTCAATGATCAGTGAATACATCTGATGGTTTTAGCTTTAAGAAAGAATGGAAGGCTATAACACAAAATTAAAGGGCTTTCATTAGATTTTAAACATACGTTTCAGTAATTCAATTCTTCATAAAACACCTGTCACAGCAAGGCAGAAAAGGGAGAGTGGATCCAGTTGCAGCAAGTTTGTATTTGTTTAAAATAACAAAAATAAAAAAGATTGTCCAATAGGGCCCAAAGACAAAGAAAAAATAAACAGCAGGCAGGCAAACATGCACAGACAATAACTGACCATGAACTAAAAAACAAAAAACTAAGACGTATAAATGCATAAGATAATTAAAGCAACCTAAACATGCGCATCGCCCACATTTGTATTGGTGCAGAATGAGAGAGACACTTATAGCCTAGTGCATTTTACACAGTCTGCTAGTTTCACTTCTGCTTTAAATAAAGTGTATGCTTGACATTTAAAATAAATATTGTTTATAGTGAATGTCCCAATAATTTTTTGCTTGTTTTATATTTACGATTTAGTTTTAATCCAAATGCATGCGCTAATGGAGTGAACAGCAATCAAGATCATGCAACAGAAGTGTGCACTCTTGGACTCTCTATCTCTCCCCTTACCATCAAATAACTTTAGTAACTTGTGCATTGTTTTACTTGCTTGCTTTATCCGACCGAACTACAAACCTTCCAGTGATGTCTGTGAGATATTCAATCAACAAGCTCGCACATCTGTGCCACCATGCGTTCAATCCACTCAGCGCAGTCTGCTTATCAGCTCGTGCACATCCACTATACAGGCATGTATATTGAATGTTTAACATTATATTCATTATTTGCATGTACTTCATAGACATGCTTAATCTATAATAACTCCATTCTACTCTCAGTTGTTCTGTTTTCAGTGTTTCTGTTCACAGGCTGTGTGGTATCGGCTTTTGGTATCGGGGCATTTTTACGAGTATGAGTATGAGTACAGAGCGCAGTATCGGGCCCGATACCGGGTGCATCCCTACCTCTAACACTAGTGTCATGACATACATTTGTTTTTTATTTACTAGCACCATCTTGTGGCAGTTTAATGTTATAACAAAGAAATTGATTATTGTAAACCATTTTCTTAGTGGTTGGTTTAGGTCATGTGACTCTTGGGTTAGAGGTTAACCAGGAAATAGCCACTGTATTCTAGTTTTCTTTCTGTGTGGTGGGCCAACAAGTCATCTCTCTGTTTTCTTTACGTTTTGTGCCTCAGAAAGGCTTTGCCTGTAAGTTTGTTATCTTTTTTGCAGTGTTTGGCATGAATGTGTATATAAATATTTGTAATTCATTAGTTTGAGTTTAAAAAAAACGAACTATTCAACAGTGATGGCAATTTGTTTATAATTACACTAAGAAGAACTGATTGTAGCCTTTTAATATGTGCTCAGAGAATATTTGTAAACAGCGGAAATTCATTTGTGTTTATTTTGAGAATATTTTGTAACAAGACATTTGTAATCTTTGTATATTTCAGTTTTACAAAAAAGAGAAAGAAGAGGAAAGAACAAAACAGTAAAACTTTCAACTTTACTACTGTGTCTGCCCTTTTCTGACTCCTGTTAGCTATCTGTCAATGTTGCGTAGATGGAACACGCATCTAGGACAGAATAGTAAAAAGGCAACCGCTCAGTAGGTACTGAAGTTCAAGGAAAGCAAGCTTCAACTCCATCATTCCTCGTTCATCATCACGCCCTGTACTCCTAGACAGTATTAGCAATTCATGATGGCGGAGAAATCTACGGAGGCTGAGAAAGCTATGGAGGCTGGGGAAGCTACAGAGCGAAGTCAAGCATTTGAAACAAGATCTATAGCTTCTGCTTCGACTAATAGATCTAGAAGCTCATCGGCTAGCGCAGCTGCTGCCAAGGCTCGCGCTAAACTGGAAGCTGCACGGGCCAGGACTGAATTCCTTAAAAAAGAATCAGAAATCTTGATTGAGAAAGCTCAACTGAAAGTTACAGAGGCATGCATGGAAGCGTCACTGGCAGCTATAAAGCATGAAAGTGAGGTGGCAGCAGCCATTGCGGAGACGAAGGTTTTGGAGGCAGCAGCAGATAGTGAACTTGGAGAAAGGATTTCCAATGTGAGAGAAGTTTCTGATCGCACTCGTGATTACGTCATGAATCAGTCTCAACTGAGGTTATTGTCTCCGGCTGGAGATGAGCCATGTCAACTACCTCTAAAGCCTATTGTCCATGTGTTGAGGCCTGAGACACCTCCAAGGCATCATCGCTTAGCATCTTGGGATGTCAGAGATTCTAACAATAAACCTGATACTGAGAGTATAACGCATCCTCAGAAGTCAGTGCAAACAACTAGTCAAAAATACCAAATTCCACCGTTCACTTCTTCTCCATATAAGACAACACCACAACCATCGTTCAACAACGACACTAATGTGAGTGAGGTCGCCAGGTACTTAGCACGCCGAGAGCTTGTTAATTCAGGGCTCTTCAAGTTTGATGATCGTCCCGAGAATTATTGGGCGTGGAAGTCCTCTTTCATCAACGCAATTGAAGGTTTGCACCTATCAGCTGCTGAGCAGTTAGACCTTCTGTCTAAATGGTTGGGAGAACAGTCTTCACAACATGTGCGAAGGATCAGAGCTGTGCACACAGGTAATCCAAACGCAGGCTTGGGAAAAGCATGGGAGCGCTTGGAAGATTGCTATGGCTCTCCAGAGATTATTGAGAAATCCCTCTTTGACAGGATTGATAGCTTTCCAAAAATCAGCAACAAAGATGCGAAAAAGCTTAGAGAACTTGGAGATCTTCTACAGGAAGTGGAGTCTGCGAAACATGAAGGCTACCTACCCGGACTTACTTATCTTGACACCGCACGTGGTGTTGCTCCCATCGTAGATAAGTTACCTTACAGTCTTCAGGAGAGGTGGATGGCTCAAGGTTCTCAGTACAAATCAGCACATCAAGTCGCCTTTCCTCCATTCTCATTCTTCTGTGATTTCATCAGCAGAGAGGCTCGAACACGCAACGATCAAAGTTTTGCTCTGTCTTCAGGAATCCATAGTGTGTTGAAACCAGAGCAGCAATTCAAGAGACAAATGAAAAGCTCAGTCTACACTCACAAGACGGAAGTGTCAGCGGTGACTGTGAGTCAGACACACAGCTCAAACTATGAGTTGGATGATGTGAATAAGGTCTGCCCGATTCATAAGAAGCCCCACCCTCTCAATCGTTGCAGAGGTTTTAGGATCAAACCTCTGGATGAGCGCAAGACTTTTCTAAAGGAGAAAGGTGTTTGCTACAGGTGCTGTGCAACAACCACTCATCTGGCCAGGGACTGTAAGGCAGCTATTAAATGTAAGGAGTGTGGCAGTGATGCTCATATCGCAGTGCTTCATCCAGGACCACCGCCTTCAAACTTATTTGATCATGGCGGGGAGGGAGAGAAAGACACGCCTCAACCTGCTATAACTTCCAAGTGTACAGAAGTCTGTGGTTACGGTGAATGTTCACGGTCATGCTCTAAGATTTGCCTGGCTAAGGTTTACCCAGAAGGCCACCCAGAAGGAGCAATCAAGCTTTATGTGATCCTGGATGACCAGAGCAATAGATCGCTCGCTAGAACCAAGTTCTTCGACTTGCTGCATGTCAAAGGAGAGAACTCAACATATACTCTACGTACCTGTGCAGGTGTGACAGAGACTGCGGGAAGAAGAGCTACTGGTTTCATTATAGAGTCTTTAGATGGAGTAATGAAGGTGAAATTGCCAACGTTGATCGAATGCAACAATATGCCAGACGACAGGGCCGAGATACCAACACCTGATGCAGCACGTTGGCACACTCACCTAAAGCCCATCGCGAATTGCATTCCTCCTTTGGATCCAGAAGCCCAAATTCTTCTCCTTTTGGGTCGTGACATCCTTCAGGTTCATAAAGTACGGGAGCAACGTAATGGTCCTAATAACGCACCCTACACACAAAGACTAGACCTAGGATGGGTCGTAGTCGGAGACGTCTGCTTAGGATCTGTCCACAGGTCTGCAGCACTTAGTGCTTACCGTACCCATGTACTTGATAATGGATGTCCTTCTCTACTTCCTCCATGCCCCAACAAACTCAGTGTTAGGGAGAAGTTTGACATCAAGCCTCCGCCTGAGATATCTCTGGCGCACGGCACCTTCATCTTTGATGACTATGCCATAGGAGATACCATCTTTGAGAGGACAAAGGAGGATAATAAAGTTGGATTGTCTATTGAAGACAGGCGTTTTTTGGACATCATGGATAAAGAGATGTTCATGGACGAGAGCAATAGTTGGGTCACACCACTCCCATTCAGAACACCTCGCCAACGACTCCCTAATAATAGAGAACAGGCATTTACACGCCTAACCTCCCTTTTGGCGCACACTGGAAAAGAAGCCTGAGATGAAGTCTCATTTTGTTACCTTCATGCAGAACATCTTTGATCGTGACCATGCCGAAGTAGCCCCTCCTCTTCGAGAAGGCCAGGAATGTTGGTATTTACCTACCTTTGGGGTGTACCACCCACAGAAGCCTGATCAGATCAGAGTTGTCTTCGACTCCCAGCGCGCAAAAACAGGGCATCTCCTTGAACGATGTTCTTCTCTATGGTCCTGACTTAAATAATAGCCTCTTGGGAGTCTTACTATGTTTTAGAAGGGAGCTGGTAGCTGTAACTGCAGACATCGAACAGATGTTTCACAGCTTCATTGTGAAAGAGGAAGATAGAGACTTCCTTCGTTTTCTCTGGTTCAAGGATAATGACACCAGCAAAGGGATTATTGAATACCGCATGAAGGTGCACGTGTTCGGTAATAGTCCATCTCCTGCTGTAGCCATTTATGGTCTTCGACGAGCAGCGGCTTATGGTGAGGAGGAATATGGTTCAGATGCCAGACACTTTGTAGAGAGAGAATTCTACGTCGATGATGGACTTTTGTCAACACCCACAGCTGCGGGAACAATCGATCTGTTGACATGAACAAAGAAAATGCTGGCAACTTCAAATTTAAAATTGCACAAGTTTGCTTCTAATAGCAAGGAAGTAATGAATGCATTTCCGACCGAAGATCATGCGAAGGGACTCAAAGATCTCAACTTGGAAGTTGACCCTACCCCCATCCAACGTAGTCTCAGACTTAGCTGGGATGTGAAGGGGGACACATTCACCTTTCATGTAACCGACATTAAGAAGCCCTTTACTCGGAGAGGGATACTGGCTACTGTCAACAGTCTCTTCGACCCACTTGGGTTCGTTGCCCCTGTCATCATTGAAGGGAAATTCCTGATACGAGAACTCTCAGGTGAGACTTGTGACTGGGATTCTCCCCTCCCTGAAGACAAGGAAGAAGCATGGAATGCATGGAGGAGATCCCTACAAGATCTCAAACAGCTGGAGATTCCTAGAACATATGTTTATACTGCTGCTCTCTCTACAGCTCTGAGGAAGAAACTCCACATTTTCTCTGATGCTTCTGTCAAAGCGATTGCAGCAGTGGCATATCTTCGTGTCATCAATGGCGAAGGAGCATGCCACACTGGGTTCATATTGGGGAAGGCCAAATTAGCTCCACAAGCTGCTCATACCATTCCCAGGCTGGAACTAGGAGCTGCGGTTTTAGCTGCAGAGATAGCAGAGATAATCACAAACGAGCTGGACTTCACTTTAGATGCTGTGGAGTTTTACACGGATAGTAGAGTCGTCCTGGGGTACATCTATAACCAGACAAGACGGTTCTATGTATACGTAGCCAACAGAGTGCAGCGTATCCATAGAGTGTCAAACCCAATGCAATGGCACTATGTGTCTACTAAGCATAACCCTGCAGATCATGCCACCCGCTCCGTTCCTGCAGCTCTGTTGGGCACCACCACCTGGTTTACAGGACCTGCCTTCCTGTCGCAAATGGATCAGAATCTGTCTCTGGAGGAGAGGGAATTTGACCTCCTCGGGCCAGAGTTGGACACAGAAGTTCGTCCTCTTGCTACTACTGTATCCGATGATTTTCATCTTGAATGTCAACGATTCGAGCGATTCTCTTCTTGGAGGTCATTAGTCAGAGCCATAGCTTTTCTCATACATGTCGCCCAGACTTACAAGTCATCTGATGATAGAGAAAGAGCCTGCAGCTCATGGCACTACTGTGCTAAGCCTCGTACAGTGAAAGAGTTGTTACAAGCAGAGGAAGTTGTAATCAAGAGTATTCAGAGGGAAGCTTACCAAGAAGAGCTCACCTGCATCGCCAAAAAAGATGACATCCCGAGGCACAGTGCTCTGAAAAAACTGAACCCTTACGTAGATAGTAGAGGTCTTCTCAGGATAGGAGATCGGCTTAAAAATGCAACTTTGGATCTCCAAGAGAAGTTTCCTTTGATTGTTCCAGGACGCAGTCATGCTGCGAAGCTACTTGTGGAGTATTACCATGATCGAGTCAAGCATCAGGGTCGTGTGTTTACTGAATCAGCTATCCGCAATGCAGGGTATTGGATTATTGGTGTTAGGAAGCTTATCAACAGCATTGTACACAAGTGCATCGTATGCAACAAGCTTCGTGGGAAGGTAACTGAGCAGAAGATGGCGGACTTGCCCATCGATCGCCTGAGCACTGAACCTCCCTTCACGAACGTCGGTCTTGATGTTTTTGGACCTTGGACAGTTGTCGCAAGGCGCACGCGAGGAGGACAAGCTCAGAGCAAAAGATGGGCTGTTCTTTTCACTTGTATGAGTATTCGTGCCATACATATTGAGCTGATTGACAGTATGGATTCATCCACCTTTATAAACGCCTTGAGAAGGGTTTTTTGCTCTACGAGGTCCTGTCAAACAAATTCGGTCTGATTGCGGGACCAATTTTGTAGGAGCCTGTAAAGAGCTGGAAATTGTGGTAAATGATCCTCAAGAGCCTAGTGTGAGGAAGTACCTGAGTGGAGAGGGTTGTTCATGGGTCTTCAATCCACCTCATGCATCCCACATGGGAGGAGCCTGGGAGCGGATGATAGGAGTCTCCAGGCGCATACTAGATTCCATGCTACAACAGATCAGTCCTTCCCGCTTGACACATGAAGTGTTGTCCACCTTGATGGCAGAGGTTACAGGAATCGTCAATTCAAGACCCCTTGTTCCTATTTCAACAGACCCAGATTCACCTTTCTTGTTAACGCCAGCCATGCTCCTAACTCAAAAGGGTCATACACTCCTCCCACCTCCAGGTGATTTCAAGGAAACCAATCTCCATAGACAGCAATGGAGAAGGGTGCAACATCTTGCTAATACTTTCTGGAATAGATGGAGGCGTGAATACCTCTCAACGCTTCAAAGCCGAAGCAAATGGCAAGAGGAACGACGAAATCTAAGAGAGGGCGATGTTGTCCTTCTTAAGGATGCTCAAGTAAGCGCAATGAATGGCCTATGGCTCTTGTGACCAAGACTTTTCCTGGCAGTGACAAAAAGAGTCAGAACGGTTGAACTAAGAGTTGCAAGGAATGGGACAATCAAGACATTCCTCAGACCTATATCGGAAACAGTTCTGCTCATGCCAACGGAGGACTGATATTTGTGAGATCTTATGTGAACATTCTCAGGTTATATGGTGGTATCTAAACAAATACCAGGCGGGGAGTGTCATGACATACATTTGTTTTTTATTTACTAGCACCATCTTGTGGCAGTTTAATGTTATAACAAAGAAATTGATTATTGTAAACCATTTTCTTAGTGGTTGGTTTAGGTCATGTGACTCTTGGGTTAGAGGTCAACCAGGAAATAGCCACTGTATTCTAGTTTTCTTTCTGTGTGGTGGGCCAACAAGTCATCTCTCTGTTTTCTTTACGTTTTGTGCCTCAGAAAGGCTTTGCCTGTAAGTTTGTTATCTTTTTTGCAGTGTTTGCATGAATGTGTATATAAATATTTGTAATTCATTAGTTTGAGTTTAAAAAAAACTAACTATTCAACAGTGATGGCAATTTGTTTATAATTACACTAAGAAGAACTGATTGTAGCCTTTTAATATGTGCTCAGAGAATATTTGTAAACAGCGGAAATTCATTTGTGTTTATTTTGAGAATATTTTGTAACAAGACATTTTGTAATCTTTGTATAATTTCAGGGACCAGGAACCAGACCATTGCTTTTAATTAGGTTATTTTAAGGACAGTGTAGAGGCATGACTACAATCTTGCAGGGTTTTTGGGTTTATAATATATGCTTGTGGTTCTGAAAAAACAAATAACAAATAAGTTTAAAATCTATGAAATTATATCCATATACTTTCCAATAACTAAAACAGAAACTAACTGTAAAGTGTGCAAATTAATTACCCACATTTGTCAAAGAAATAAGCTGCCATGAAACAGTCACATGTATGGGAAACGTGACTAAATAAAAAGTGCACCACAGATTATGACGAATATTACTGGTGAAACTTAAAAGTCAAAGATTTGGAAACTCAAAGTATCCAGCTATACAATACACAATAAGCGAAAATATCTTAATTCGACCCGCCAAACATAATATACACTGGGTTTATAATAGTTAACAGGAATATTAAATGAATCGAGCATTGCTCTCTAGAGCTGGCCATAATCCAATATACACCCGAACACAATAATCTAAATGATAAATAAGACTGAGAATAGAAAACTTCTATATGGCATCACGCACCACAATCTACTTATTATATCCCGAATGGCATCAACTTCGTCTGCACGCCCCACGTCGGCATTATTTTTTTTCTTGCCAGTCTGCGGCCATAACGGAGCGCTGCTCACTGCTTATTGCAATGCACTCTGGTTTATTAAGCACATCCAGTCTGCACGTATTGGCGCATATGTATTGTTCAGTTTATCTGCGCGCCTTTCTTACGCCGCCCCCAAATGTGTGGAGCACATTTGTTCTCTGCATAATATCTTCGTTCATAGCTGTGAACATTTCGTTACTTCATTTTGACCTCTGATAGAAGCATCAGCCTGTCTAACCGTCTCAGTGTAGGTTCGTCATTGATCTTTACCCTCCAATGTCCTTACATGTCCCCTCAGCAACTGGGGTTTCACTTTGGTGACCACTCCTATAGGCCTGCGCTCTTTTTGGGAGTTGGGGGCCATCACATACACAGAGCTAGGGATATCTGGGAGATGGGAATACCATTTCTGGCGGGAACTGTAGAACTTGGGAATATTTCTTAATAAAAATAGCCAAACTTGGTCAGCCAAATTTGGGAATGTCTCCATCGGGCTCTCAGGATTTCGGATTTGGGGTACACTACTTGGGGCAGGGATCCGTCCCGCCACCCCATCAGAAGAAAACTTGGAGTCACCGGATCAAGGTCCTTAGGGTTGAATAATACATATCCCAATGGTTTAGCATTCAACATGCCTTCTACTTCCAGGAGAACAGTATGGAGCACTTCCTCTGTGACAGCTTGACTTCCTACTACTCTGTAAAATGCTGTTTTCACAGAGCGAATTTCCCTTTCCCAAAGTTCCGCCGCAGTGGGTGCGCCAGGTGTGTTGAGTGAAATGTATCTTATGTTTGGCAAGCTGGAGTTGGAGTTCTGGAGACAGTTCCGCAAGAGCCTCTCGTATCTCTCTTTCTCCTCCCCGGAAATATTGTTCCCTGGTCGGAGAACAACTCAGCTGGTGTCCCTCTTCTGGCGATGAACCTCCTCAAGCCATTAAGGAGGAGTCGCATCATACTGGTGAGGGTCTCTAGATTAAAACTGGGTTGTAAGGCATTAAATTGATTCCACCTCTCTTTTCGGTCCCCTGCCCCCCTTAAATAACAAAGGGCCCGAAACTTCATCCCCGCGAGTAAAATCTGGCTTATAGGCGTAGGCGTGCTATAGGGGAAGTCTGCCATCTTAGGAATTTTAGGTTTGATTTCCTCGTCTACAGTCTTGCAGTATCTGATTCGTCCCAATTGCCTCTCACCTGTAAAATCCAAAACTTGCGGCGGATCTTGCAAACACTCTCTCAGGGCCGGGTGGCCGAGTCGAGAACGTAGTCTTGGAAACAAAAGCTTAGTGGGGGATGGGGGTGATCCAGAATAATGGATGCACACACTGGGGGAAGTCTTCAGATTGTCTCAACTGCCCCAAACCTTAATGGGTTTCAAACTGTCTTGTCCACTCTGGGGACAGCGGTAGTAACGCTATACGTTGAACTGTTTTTTTCCCATTTCGCAGTAGGCTGAACTCCCCTGTGAACTATCCCGTGGCCTTCTTAGGGTAAAAATCCCCGGCTGTACTGTAGTCCATCAACGCTCAGAGCTCTTTTTTTTTTACTTGCCGCCCCTTGAACTTCTTTTACTTGCCTCCAAAAGTTCCCTCCAAGTTGTGTACTGATCCATCTGGAGGTAAGGCTCCCTGTCAGGTATGGTCTAGTGACTCCACAGAATATAGACTTGCCGAAGTTCTGTGTACCCTCGTCTATTACTGTTGTTGGTGGGGCGGCCATTTGTCGGGCTTTGAAGAAAAAGGGGTGGCCCTGGTCCACCCCGGGTTTGGCTCCCGCCAGTTTTTTCACTTCTTACCCTCTGGTGGTCCCCCCATCAGGTTTTTTCGCTGATTCAACATAAACGCCATGAAATCGATCAGGGGACCCCCCGAATTTTCTGCCACTCGGTGCCAACAAAACTTTAATCGACATGACTCAAGTGGAACCAGGACAAAACCTGGTTGAATCGTCCAATGGTGTCGGCGGGTTGGGGTAGCTCTCGTTCTAACAATCTACTGAGTTGGGCTCCTGTGAGGGCAGCACAGAGCTCCAGTCTGGGCATTGAGTGCAGTCGTTTAGGTGCAATTCTTGAACGGGCTACAATGAAGGAAAATAAGGCTGACCCTGAGTATCAACTGTCCTCAGGTAAGCGACAGCTCCATAGGATTGTTCCGAGGCATCAGAGAACACATGTATCTCATGAGTTATTCTTCTCTCATCCATGGCAGGAGGTACGTTATGCTCGGGGGAACGTGATCCTCGGCAGGAATTTAACTCTCCTTCCCAATCCCTCCAGCCTGTAGCAATCCGGGCGGCAGCTGGGGGTCGTCCCAGCTCTGTGTTTGTCCCATAGTTGTCTCACTAATATTTTGGCACGGGTGGTGTATGCGAATAGGACCGGCAGCCTTGAAGACACGATTAGGGTGGGACATTACAGGGTCCCACCCGACTTGTCGAGCAGTCCATTCGGCCACAGCAGTGTGTTTATTGACCTCGACAAATCCCCTAGTGGAAGAGCTTTTCAAGAACGTAGAGAAACTGTGGCAAGTGGACGTACTTCCTATCAAGAATGAGAAAGAGGTTACCAGGTCACGACAAGATCAAGAGGCCATTAACATGCTTGAATTAAAGACCAATCGAGTTAAAGTGGACGGAGTTTTACGTTATGCCACCCCGCTGCTTAGGCACAAAGATATGCCTCTTTTCCAAGCCACAAAGGAAATGGTAATGCCCAGCCTCCGGAACACCGAACGGTGCCTCGTTAAAGACCCGGAACGAGCGAAGGCATACAACGCTGAAATTCAGAAACTGACTCAGGCCGGAGTAGTTAGGAAGCTGAACTACCATGAGATGACACAATCAGTTGAATCATGGTATATTCCACACCACATGGTGACCCACAATAGCAAGAATCGTATAGTGTTCAACTGCTCTTACCAGTACCGAGGTCTGAACCTAAATCAGTGGCTGTTACCTGGACCCACCTTAGGACCCTCACTCCTAGGAGTGCTGTTTACGATTTCGAGAGCATAGTGTAGCCATAAGTGGTGACGTGAAAGCCATGTTCCACCAGGTCCGCCTGCTCCCTGAAGATCGCCCCCTTCTGAGATTTGTCTGGAGAGACCTGGAAAGAGACCAAATTCCATCTGTGTATGAGTGGCAGGTTTTACCTTTTGGTACGACGTGTAGTCCGTGCTGTGCCACTTACGCCATGCAGCACCATGTAATCAGTCACAGCCAGCCAGAGGATGATGTGAGGTTTTCCATTGAGAAATGCTTCTACGTTGATAATTGTCTGCAAAGCCTCTCCTCACCTGACCAGGCCAGAACCCTGATAGATAAGTTAAGGAAGACTTTAGCCTCAGGTGGATTTGAACTCCGACAGTGGGCCAGCAATAAGCCGGATGTCATCAGTCACCTACCCGAAGAAGCTCGATCAGACAATCTGGAACTCTGGCTAGCTCATGACCGAATAGATAACCCTGAATCTGCTCTTGGCCTCAGCTGGCACTGTTCAACAGATGAGCTGAGATACAAACATCGCCCTGTGGATTATGATGCTCCTACCATGCGGAACATCTACAAGGTTTAGCCAGCCAATATGACCCTCTCGGCTTTATTCTGCCATACACCACCCGTGCCAAAATATTAGTGAGACAACTATGGGACAAACACAGAGACTGGGACGACCCCCAGCTGCCGCAGGATTTGCTACAGGCCTGGAGGGATTGGGAAGGAGAGTTAAAATTCCTGCCGAGGATCACGTTCCCCCGAGCATACGTACCTCCTGCCATGGATGAGAGAAGAATAACTCATGAGATACATGTGTTTCTCTGATGCCTCGGAACAATCCTATGGAGCTGTCGCTTACCTGAGGACAGTTGATACTCAGGGTCAGCCTTATCTCTCCTTTATTGTAGCCCGTTCAAGAATTGCACCTAAACGACTGCACTCAATGCCCAGACTGGAGCTCTGTGCTGCCCTCACAGGAGCCCAACTCAGTAGATTGTTAGAACGAGAGCTTACCCTGCCAATCAGCCGAACTACCCTCTGGACCGATTCAACCACGGTCTTGTCCTGGTTACACTCTGAGTCATGTCGATTTAAAGTTTTCGTTGGCACTCGAGTGGCAGAAATTCAGGAGCTCACTGATCGACTTTCATGGCGATATGTTGACTCAGCGAAAAAACCCCTGCTGATGACCTCACCAGAGGTAAGAAGCTAGAAGAACTGGCTGAGCCTAACCGATGGAGCCATGGGCCACCCTTTCTTCTTCAAAGCCCAGACAAATGGCCGACCCCACCAACAAAAGTAATAGACGAGTGTCACACAGAACTTCGCAAGTCTATATTCTGTGGAGTCACTACGACCATACCTGACAAGGAGCCTTACCTACCAGATGTGCATCAGTACACCACTTGGAGGGAACTTTTGGAGGCAACCGTACAGAAGCTTCAAGGGGCGGCAAGTAACAGCAGAGCTCTGAGCGCTGATGACTACAGTACAGCCGAGATTTTTATCCTAAGAAGGGCACAACAGGATAGCTTCACAGAGGAGTTCAGCCTACTGCGAAATGGGAAAACAGTTCAACGTAATAGCCGTCTACTTACGCTGTCTCCAGAGCTGGACAAGACAGATGAACTCATTAAGGTTGGTGGCAGATTGAGAACAATCTGAAGACTTAGACCCAGCTGCTGTGCATCCCATTATTCTGGATCACCACCATCCCACCACTAAGCTTTTGATCCAAGACTACGATTCTCGACTCGGCCACCCCGGCCCTGAGAGAGTGTTTGCAGAGATCCGCCGCAAGTTTTGGATCTTACGAGGTCGAGAGGCAATTCGACGATATCAGCATACCTGCACAGACTGTAGACGATGGAAATCAAACCCTCAAATTCCTAAGATGGCAGACTTACCTATAGCACGCCTACGCCTTTATAAGCCAGCATTTTACTCGACGGGGATGGACTGTTTCGGGCCCTTTGTAGTTAAGGTGGGCAGGCGGACCGAGAAGATGTGGGGAATCATATTTAAATGCCTTACAACCAGATGTGTACATCTAGAGATCCTCACCAGTATGAATGCCGACTCCTTCTTAATGGCCTTGAGGAGGTTCATCGCCAGAAGAGGGACACCAGCTGAGTTGTTCTCCGACCAGGGAACAAATTTCCGGGGAGGAGAAAGAGAGATACGAGAGGCTCTTGCGGAACTGTCTCCAGAACTCCAACTCCAGTTTGCCAAACATAAGATACATTTTCACTTCAACCCACCTGGCGCACCCCACTTCGGCGGAACGTGGGAGAGGGAAATTCGCTCTGTGAAAACGGCACTTTACAGAGTAGTAGGAAGTCAAGCTGTCACGGAGGAAGTGCTCCATACTGTTCTCCTGGAAGTAGAAGGCATGTTGAATGCTAAACCATTGGGATATGTATCCTCTAACCCTAAGGACCTTGATCCGGTGACTCCAAATTTTCTTCTGATGGGGCGGCGGGATGGATCCCTGCCCCAAGCAGTGTACCCCAAATCTGAACTCCTGAGCAGACGCCGATGGAGACATTCCCAAATTCTGGCTGACCAGTTCTGGTCTAGTTTCATTAAGAACTATCTCCCAAGTCTACAGTCCCGCCAGAAATGGTATTCCACCTCTACAGATATATCCCTAGGATCTGTAGTACTGATGATGGACCCTCAACTGCCGAGAGCGCACTGGCCTATAGGACGTGTCACCAAAGTTTACCCCAGTGTTGATGGACATGTAAGGACAGTGGACGTAAAGATCAATGACAGAACCTACACTAGACCGGTAGCCAGGCTGATTGTTCTATCAGAGGTTCAAAATGAAGATAGGAACTGTTCACAGCTATTGAACTAAGTACTTATTCAGGAACAAATGTGCTCCACACATTTGGGGGCGGCTGTAAAACAGATGCTGATTTAAAAACTAAGCAAGATGCAGAGATGGGAATGTATAAAGATGAGATGTATAAAGTAAACCAGAGTGCATGCAATAAGCAGTGAGCAGCGCTCCGTTATGGGCAGAACTGCGCAAGAAAAAAACTAATGCAGTACGTGGGGCTGTGCAGACGAGAGTATTCATGCCATTCAGGGATATAATATAGTTATTGTGTGCGTTGATGCCATATAGTAAGTTTTCTATTCTCATTTCTTATTTAATCATTTAGATTATTGTGTTCGGGTGTTATATTGTGATTTATGGCCAGCCTCTAGATGACGCAATGCTAGATTCATTTAATATCTCCTCGTTAACTATTATAAACACAGTGTATATTATGTTTGGCTGTCGAATTAAGATATTTTCTGCTATATTGTGTATTGTATAGCTGGATACTTTGAGTTTCCAAATCTTTGACTTTTAAGTTTCATCAGTAATACTCGTTTATAATCTGTGACGCACTTTTTATTTAGTCACGTTTCCGTACATGTGACTGTGTTTCATGGCAGTCATTATTTCTTTGACGATGTTTGTAATTAATTTGCACACATTACAGTTTAGTTTCTGTTTTAGTTATTGGATGAATGTATATGGATACTAATTTCATATGATGTTACTTATATTTGTTATTTGTTTATTTCAGAACCACACACGCATATATTATAAAGCCAACTGCAAGATTGTTAGTCCATGCCTACTCAACTGTTCATTAAATAACCTCAATTCAGCAATTGGTCTGGTTCCTGTGTCCTGACCGGCACCCGAGAGTGATTACCACACAAAATAAGACTCGGCAATAGAACTCAATATACAGTCCTTCTAAGTCTCAGTAACAATGTTGAACGGAGTGCGATAGTGATATTTATATTGACTTCAATGCTGCCTTCACACGCGATTGGAATTATCGTAAATATCCTAGTTGGAAATTGTAAACGAACTGTCTCTCAAGTTTTATTCTGACTGGGAAACTGGGCAAAAGATCATTTTGATACCTGAGCTTCTAAATTGGACAGGTCAGAAAATAGGCAGAGGAGAGAACTATTGCTGTATTCAGTGTTAAGCTTTATTCATTTTTCCCACAACATATGCACTGCTTTCTCACGCTGTTAAAGTCAAGCATAGTTACCTGGCATCCTCCATTATTCCTATTCTTTCCAAAAATAAAGCATTCAAACACAACAAACGTGTAATTACAACTTTAAAAGTGGGAAGAAGGAAATTTCCGATAGCACATGAAGGCAGCATGAGTTTTGATTTATGAGGCTGTTTTTGTGTGACATCATTTCCTTTCCACTTTGTTTGCCTCAGACAGGTTAGCTTACGTTCAAAGAGTGCAGGTGACACCGGAGGAGTTTCCCAGAAGACCTTTCCAAAAATAAGCCTTGAATCAACAGCTTACACAACTTGCGAATGTCAACAAGTTTTAATCGACCTTTCAGGCTGCTCCTAAAGACGCTAAATGAATCCTTTATGAGCAACCAAAGAAGGGGGCAACATTATGTCCTGTAGCTGGCAACCAGTTGTTTTGACCTAATGTAAGCCAACACCCTGAGACTGCTCCAGTAATGCCACCTCTCTCACTTTCTCTTCTCTTCTCTTTTCTTCAGTTATGAATGAGTCAATTCAAGTACCATGTTACCCAGATTAAATGCAATCTGCACAGTCGAGATCATCTTTGTACACTGTACACCCTGTGCTACATTCAATGCATTCACTAAAATCCCTTGACAAGCTTTTGTTATGCATTTTTCAGGTTGTGAGACATATGATAGGATACAACCAGCGACCAACAATATGTTTTGATAATGTTCCCATTAAGTTATGAAAACATTGTTTCTTGGTTATGCAAATATTCTGTCCTAGATGCGTGTTCCATCTACGCAACATTGACAGATAGCTAACAGGAGTCAGAAAAGGGCAGACGCAGTAGTAAAGTTGAAAGTTTTACTGTTTTGTTCTTTCCTCTTCTTTCTCTTTTTTGTAAAACTGAAATATACAAAGATTACAAATGTCTTGTTACAAAATATTCTCAAAATAAACACAAATGAATTTCCGCTGTTTACAAATATTCTCTGAGCACATATTAAAAGGCTACAATCAGTTCTTCTTAGTGTAATTATAAACAAATTGCCATCACTGTTGAATAGTTCGTTTTTTAAACTCAAACTAATGAATTACAAATATTTATATACACATTCATGCAAACACTGCAAAAAAGATAACAAACTTACAGGCAAAGCCTTTCTGAGGCACAAAATGTAAAGAAAACAGAGAGATGACTTGTTGGCCCACCACACAGAAAGAAAACTAGAATACAGTGGCTATTTCCTGGTTAACCTCTAACCCAAGAGTCACATGACCTAAACCAACCACTAAGAAAATGGTTTACAATAATCAATTTCTTTGTTATAACATTAAACTGCCACAAGATGGTGCTAGTAAATAAAAAAACAAATGTATGTCATGACACTCCCCGCCTGGTATTGTTTAGATACCACCATATAACCTGAGAATGTTCACATAAGACCTCACAAATATCAGTCCTCCGTTGGCATGAGCAGAACTGTTTCCGATATAGGTCTGAGGAATGTCTTGATTGTCCCATTCCTTGCAACTCTTAGTTCAACCGTTCTGACTCTTTTGTCACTGCCAGGAAAAGTCTTGGTCACAAGAGCCATAGGCCATTCATTGCGCTTACTTTGAGCATCCTTAAGAAGGACAACATCGCCCTCTCTTAGATTTCGTCGTTCCTCTTGCCATTTGTTTCGGCTTTGAAGCGTTGAGAGGTATTCACGCCTCCATCTATTCCAGAAAGTATTAGCAAGATGTTGCACCCTTCTCCATTGCTGTCTATGGAGATTGGTTTCCTTGAAATCACCTGGAGGTGGGAGGAGTGTATGAACCTTTTGAGTTAGGAGCATGGCTGGCGTTAACAAGAAAGGTGAATCTGGGTCTGTTGAAATAGGAACAAGGGGTCTTGAATTAACGATTCCTGTAACCTCTGCCATCAAGGTGGACAACACTTCATGTGTCAAGCGGGAAGGACTGATCTGTTGGAGCATGGAATCTAGTATGCGCCTGGAGACTCCTATCATCCGCTCCCAGGCTCCTCCCATGTGGGATGCATGAGGTGGATTGAAGACCCATGAACAACCCTCTCCACTCAGGTACTTACTCACACTAGGCTCTTGAGGATCATTTACCACAATTTCCAGCTCTTTACAGGCTCCTACAAAATTGGTCCCGCAATCAGACCGAATTTGTTTGACAGGACCTCGTAGAGCAAAAAACCTTCTCAAGGCGTTTATATAAGGGGATGAATCCATACTGTCAATCAGCTCAATATGTATGGCACGAATACTCATACAAGTGAAAAGAACAGCCCATCTTTTGCTCTGAGCTTGTCCTCCTCGCGTGCGCCTTGCGACAACTGTCCAAGGTCCAAAAACATCAAGACCGACGTTCGTGAAGGGAGGTTCAGTGCTCAGGCGATCGATGGGCAAGTCCGCCATCTTCTGCTCAGTTACCTTCCCACGAAGCTTGTTGCATATGATGCACTTGTGTACAATGCTGTTGATAAGCTTCCTAACACCAACAATCCAATACCCTGCATTGCGGATAGCTGATTCAGTAAACACACGACCCTGATGCTTGACTCGATCATGGTAATACTCCACAAGTAGCTTCGCAGCATGACTGCGTCCTGGAACAATCAAAGGAAACTTCTCTTGGAGATCCAAAGTTGCATTTTTAAGCCGACCTCCTATCCTGAGAAGACCTCTACTATCTACGTAAGGGTTCAGTTTTTTCAGAGCACTGTGCCTCGGGATGTCTCTTTTTTTGGCGATGCAGGTGAGCTCTTCTTGGTAAGCTTCCCTCTGAATACTCTTGATTACAACTTCCTCTGCTTGTAACAACTCTTTCACTGTACGAGGCTTAGCACAGTAGTGCCATGAGCTGCAGGCTCTTTCTCTATCATCAGACGACTTGTAAATCTGGGCGACATGTATGAGAAAAGCTATGGCTCTGACTAATGACCTCCAAGAAGAGAATCGCTCGAATCGTTGACATTCAAGATGAAAATCATCGGATACAGTAGTAGCAAGAGGGCGAACTTCTGTGTCCAACTCTGGCCCGAGGAGGTCAAATTTCCCTCTCCTCCAGAGACAGATTCGGATCCATTTGCGACAGGAAGGCAGGTCCTGTAAAACCAGGTGGTGGTGCCCAACAGAGCTGCAGGAACGGAGCGGGTGGCATGATCTGCAGGGTTATGCTTAGTAGACACATAGTGCCATTGCATTGGGTTTGACACTCTATGGATACGCTGCACTCTGTTGGCTACGTATACATAGAACCGTCTTGTCTGGTTATAGATGTACCCCAGGACGACTCTACTATCCGTGTAAAACTCCACAGCATCTAAAGTGAAGTCCAGCTCGTTTGTGATTATCTCTGCTATCTCTGCAGCTAAAACCGCAGCTCCTAGTTCCAGCCTGGGAATGGTATGAGCAGCTTGTGGAGCTAATTTTGGCCTTCCCAATATGAACCCAGTGTGGCATGCTCCTTCGCCATTGATGACACGAAGATATGCCACTGCTGCAATCGCTTTGACAGAAGCATCAGAGAAAATGTGGAGTTCCTTCCTCAGAGCTGTAGAGAGAGCAGTATAAACATATGTTCTAGGAATGTCCAGCTGTTTGAGATCTTGTAGGGATCTCCCCCATGCATTCCATGCTTCTTCCTTGTCTTCAGGGAGGGGAGAATCCCAGTCACAAGTCTCACCTGAGAGTTCTCGTAGCAGGAATTTCCCTTCAATGATGACAGGGGCAACGAACCCAAGTGGGTCGAAGAGACTGTTGACAGTAGCCAGTATCCCTCTCCGAGTAAAGGGCTTCTTAATGTCGGTTACATGAAAGGTGAATGTGTCCCCCTTCAGATCCCAGCTAAGTCCGAGACTACGTTGGATGGGGGTAGGGTCAACTTCCAAGTTGAGATCTTTGAGTCCCTTTGCATGATCTTCAGTCGGAAATGCATTCATTACTTCCTTGCTATTAGAAGCAAACTTGTGCAATTTTAAATTTGAAGTTGCCAGCATTTTCTTTGTTCGTGTCAACAGATCGATTGTTCCGGCAGCTGTGGGTGTTGACAAAAGTCCATCATCGACGTAGAATTCTCTCTCTACAAAGTGTCTGGCATCTGAACCATATTCCTCCTCACCATAAGCCGCTGCTCGTCGAAGACCATAAATGGCTACAGCAGGAGATGGACTATTACCGAACACGTGCACCTTCATGCGGTATTCAATAATCCCTTTGCTGGTGTCATTATCCTTGAACCAGAGAAAACGAAGGAAGTCTCTATCTTCCTCTTTCACAATGAAGCTGTGAAACATCTGTTCGATGTCTGCAGTTACAGCTACCAGCTCCCTTCTAAAACGTAGTAAGACTCCCAAGAGGCTATTATTTAAGTCAGGACCAGAGAGAAGAACATCGTTCAAGGAGATGCCCTGTGTTTTCGCGCTGGAGTCGAAGACAACTCTGATCTGATCAGGCTTCTGTGGGTGGTACACCCCAAAGGTAGGTAAATACCAACATTCCTGGCCTTCTCGAAGAGGAGGGGCTACTTCGGCATGGTCACGATCAAAGATGTTCTGCATGAAGGTAACAAAATGAGACTTCATCTCAGGCTTCTTTTCCAGTGTGCGCAAAAGGGAAGTTAGGCGTGTAAATGCCTGTTCTCTATTATTAGGGAGTCGTTGGCGAGGTGTTCTGAATGGGAGTGGTGCGACCCAACTATTGCTTTCGTCCATGAACATCTCTTTATCCATGATGTCCAAAAAAACGCCTGTCTTCAATAGACAATCCAACTTTATTATCCTCCTTTGTCCTCTCAAAGATGGTATCTCCTATGGCATAGTCATCAAAGATGAAGGTGCCGTGCGCCAGAGATATCTCAGGCGGAGGCTTGATGTCAAACTTCTCCCTAACACTGAGTTTGTTTGGGACATGGAGGAAGTAGAGAAGGACGTCCATTATCAAGTACATGGGTACGGTAAGCACTAAGTGCTGCAGACCTGTGGACAGATCCTAAGCAGACGTCTCCGACTACGACCCATCCTAGGTCTAGTCTTTGTGCGTAGGGTGCGTTATTAGGACCATTACGTTGCTCCCGTACTTTATGAACCTGAAGGATGTCACGACCCAAAAGGAGAAGAATTTTGGGCTTCTGATCCAAAGGAGGAATGCAATTCGCGATGGGCTTTAGGTGAGTGTGCCAACGTGCTGCATCAGGTGTTGGTATCTCGGCCCTATCGTCTGGCATATTGTTGCATTCGATCAATGTTGGCAATTTCACCTTCATTACTCCATCTAAAGACTCTATAATGAAACCAGTAGCTCTTCTTCCCGCAGTCTCTGTCACACCTGCACAGGTACGTAGAGTATATGTTGAGTTCTCTCCTTTGACATGCAGCAAGTCGAAGAACTTGGTTCTAGCGAGCGATCTATTGCTCTGATCATCCAGGATCACATAAAGCTTGATTGCTCCTTCTGGGTGGCCTTCTGGGTAAACCTTAGCCAGGCAAATCTTAGAGCATGAACGTGAACATTCACCGTAACCACAGCCTTCTGTACACTTGGAAGTTATAGCAGGTTGAGGCGTGTCTTTATCTCCCTCCCCGCCATGATCAAATAAGTTTGAAGGCGGTGGTCCTGGATGAAGCGCTGCGATATGAGCATCACTGCCACATTCCTTACATTTAATAGCTGCCTTACAGTCCCTGGCCAGATGAGTGGTTGTTGCACAGCACCTGTAGCAAACACCTTTCTCCTTTAGAAAAGTCTTGCGCTCATCCAGAGGTTTGATCCTAAAACCTCTGCAACGATTGAGAGGGTGGGGCTTCTTATGAATCGGGCAGACCTTATTCACATCATCCAACTCATAGTTTGAGCTGTGTGTCTGACTCACAGTCGCTGCTGACACTTCCGTCTTGTGAGTGTAGACTGAGCTTTTCATTTGTCTCTTGAATTGCTGCTCTGGTTTCAACACACTATGGATTCCTGAAGACAGAGCAAAACTTGGATCGTTGCGTGTTCGAGCCTCTCTGCTGATGAAATCACAGAAGAGTGAGAATGGAGGAAAGGCGACTTGATGTGCTGATTTGTACTGAGAACCTTGAGCCATCCACCTCTCCTGAAGACTGTAAGGTAACTTTATCTACGATGGGAGCAACACCACGTGCGGTGTCAAGATAAGTAAGTCCGGGTAGGTAGCCTTCATGTTTCGCAGACTCCACTTCCTGTAGAAGATCTCCAAGTTCTCTAAGCTTTTTTTCGCATCTTTGTTGCTGATTTTTGGAAAGCTATCAATCCTGTCAAAGAGGGATTTCTCAATAATCTCTGGAGAGCCATAGCAATCTTCCAAGCGCTCCCATGCTTTTCCCAAGCCTGCGTTTGGATTACCTGTGTGCACAGCTCTGATCCTTCGCACATGTTGTGAAGACTGTTCTCCCAACCATTTAGACAGAAGGTCTAACTGCTCAGCAGCTGATAGGTGCAAACCTTCAATTGCGTTGATGAAAGAGGACTTCCACGCCCAATAATTCTCGGGACGATCGTCAAACTTGAAGAGCCCTGAATTAACAAGCTCTCGGCGTGCTAAGTACCTGGCGACCTCACTCACATTAGTGTCGTTGTTGAACGATGGTTGTGGTGTTGTCTTATATGGAGAAGAAGTGAACGGTGGAATTTGGTATTTTTGACTAGTTGTTTGCACTGACTTCTGAGGATGCTGCGTTATACTCTCAGTATCAGGTTTATTGTTAGAATCTCTGACATCCCAAGATGCTAAGCGATGATGCCTTGGAGGTGTCTCAGGCCTCAACACATGGACAATGGGCTTTAGAGGTAGTTGACATGGCTCATCTCCAGCCGGAGACAATAACCTCAGTTGAGACTGATTCATGACGTAATCACGAGTGTGATCAGAAACTTCTTTCACATCGGAAATCCTTTCTCCAAGTTCACTATCTGCTGCTGCCTCCAAAACCTTCGTCTCCGCAATGGCTGCTGCCACCCTCACTTTCATGCTTTATAGCTGCCAGTGACGCTTCCATGCATGCCTCTGTAACTTTCAGTTGAGCTTTCTCAATCAAGATTTCGGATTCTTTTTTAAGGAATTCAGTCCTGGCCCGTGCAGCTTCCAGTTTAGCGCGAGCCTTGGCAGCAGCTGCGCTAGCCGATGAGCTTCTAGATCTATTAGTCGAAGCAGAAGCTATAGATCTTGTTTCAAATGCTTGACTTCGCTCTGTAGCTTCCCCAGCCTCCATAGCTTTCTCAGCCTCCGTAGATTTCTCCGCCATCATGAATTGCTAATACTGTCTAGGAGTACAGGGCGTGATGATGAACGAGGAATGATGGAGTTGAAGCTTGCTTTCCTTGAACTTCAGTACCTACTGAGCGGTTGCCTTTTTACTATTCTGTCCTAGATGCGTGTTCCATCTACGCAACATTGACAGATAGCTAACAGGAGTCAGAAAAGGGCAGACGCAGTAGTAAAGTTGAAAGTTTTTACTGTTTTGTTCTTTCCTCTTCTTTCTCTTTTTTGTAAAACTGAAATATACAAAGATTACAAATGTCTTGTTACAAAATATTCTCAAAATAAACACAAATGAATTTCCGCTGTTTACAAATATTCTCTGAGCACATATTAAAAGGCTACAATCAGTTCTTCTTAGTGTAATTATAAACAAATTGCCATCACTGTTGAATAGTTCGTTTTTTTAAACTCAAACTAATGAATTACAAATATTTTATATGCACATTCATGCAAACACTGCAAAAAAGATAACAAACTTACAGGCAAAGCCTTTCTGAGGCACAAAATGTAAAGAAAACAGAGAGATGACTTGTTGGCCCACCACACAGAAAGAAAACTAGAATACAGTGGCTATTTCCTGGTTAACCTCTAACCCAAGAGTCACATGACCTAAACCAACCACTAAGAAAATGGTTTACAATAATCAATTTCTTTGTTATAACATTAAACTGCCACAAGATGGTGCTAGTAAATAAAAAACAAATGTATGTCATGACAGCAAACATTTTATAATTTTGCAAACATTATGTGAACATTACTTTTGAACGTTCTCTGAACGTTATCAATCAAGTACCCAGTGAACAAAAATGTTCTAAGAACGTTTTGCTAATGTTCCATCATGCTGTGAAAGTGAAAAGGTCCATAAATGATGCATAATTAAAATTTCTGTGCTTTCGTTTGAGCATATAAAAGAAATAACTCTGAACAAACATTCTATTAATGTTACAAGAAGAAGGTTTGTTTGCCAAAATTCTTGCTAGCCTATGAAAGTTAACAAAAATAACATACAGTAGTGGATAATTATAGTAGTGCAGATATGTGGCATGATACAAAGAGTAAAACGTCCCATTGCTGTTGTAGTCACTCCTGTACTAGTATTTTTAATATAATTCTAAAACATTACGAAAATCTAAGATTTATTCACTCACTTTTATCCTTGAAGTTCCGTATGACCATCTGTTTTCCTTTCGTGACAGTTTCAGGATAGTGTTTGTTCTGCAAACATTAACTTCTCAACAGAGAGAGTGACTAATCTGCTTGAATATTAACTGTGTTTTGAAGATACCCGACCCCTCCTAAATGCTGCTTTCATCTTAAACGAACTGACCTTTGGATTACAATCACCTGAACGTGAGCTACACACAGAATTCCCTTCCTAGAAAACATCCCACATCTGTTTTAATACAAATGTAGGAGATCAATCACAACACGATCCCTTGATAAACAGCTTACGAAAGGAATTTTACTGTATGTAAATAGCATCTTAAATTATACATGAATATCTCTGTCGGTTGCTGATATGTAGTGTTATATATGATATATGATACATAATACTGTAGGAACGTACATCCCTATTTATTTTGGATGATAGAGTTATGTGTCAGTCATTAAAGTTGAAGGGCACTGCACAAGCCATGTGCCTTATAATCATCTGCTATCTTTAACTAAACACACTACCCTAACAACTGCATGACATCATACAATAACAGTGAACATGCGCCTGATGCACAAAGAGTTATTCATTCAAAACCTGTTTCAGAATCAGACTTAAAATCAGCTGAGGAACTGTAGAATTAAGCCTCTTTTAAATTCTCTGATAGCCTCATTTCATTCCAAATTTGCAAAAATTTGCTGATTCAGTGACGTCATTAGCTAGATGATAGATATTTTCTGTGGAGAAGATGGATATGAATAGAAAGAGAATTACAGTAGCATCATTTATTGTTTTCTTACCTCTGAGAAATGAAGATGCAGAAGAACGCACCTGCGCTTAGATCATCAGACATACTCGCGCAGCTCAGGAGACTGAATGAAACTAGTGAGCGCACGTGATTGCCACACCCAAGTGATGACGGCGCACGTGGCGTGCTGAGGCGGACAGGTGCGCTTCTTCTATTGAGCATTACACTGGTTAGCGTTTGCTTTTCTGCTTGTCATTTATTTATGTTTTTCAGTTAAGTGTAGCGATTATAAAGAGGAAGATTACCATAACTAAATAAATAATACAAAAATAAAGATAAGGATAAAACAAAAAATAAAAACACAAAAAGGAAATTGATTCTAAGAAATCAATGACAAAATAAAAACTAAATTAATTAATAAATTAGTAGTCTAGGAGTAAAGTACGGAGAAACACATCCCAACACAGAAACATGGAGATTTTTATTCAAGAGGACTGGCAACTTGTACCATAAAAAAAAAATAAAACCACCCTCTAAATAAATAAAAAAAAATATTAAAATGAATCAACCAGAATCACATTTTTGTAGAAATATGCTTATACACATAAAAAAGCCAATATCATCAAACCACTTCAAAACTATTGTCAACTTTACTGTGTGTGTCAATGTCAAACAATTTCAGCAAAACTGTAAAAATCATGGTAAACGTTTGATTTATTGAAATCAGAGATCAGAGCCTTATTGATTGTCTTCAGAATCCAAGACGTAAGCAGATGAAATGAATGAATGACGCCAGCAAAATTGGAGTATTGAGATTTTCTCAATCATAAAGGTCCTTGAAAGTCAGACTCCTGTTAAAGAATAAACAGATAAAAAGTATTACAAATTAATGCACAAAATAAACAGAACAAAGCAACCAGCACTTCCAAGTACTACTCGTTTAAACCTAGAATGACAAATCTACAACTGGCGCGCACCTGTCGGGGTAATGTGGCACAAGCAGTGGGTCAGGTATGCTGTGATGAGAGCGTTCTGGAGACCATGATCTGTGAGGACTCAGAGAGCGAGGATGGGAAGTGGATGAGGAGCGCATAGTGGAGGAGAGGACAGGAGAAATAGCTGAGAGTCCTTGCCTACGCAGCTCCTGTACTGCACGCTCCCTGATAAACATGGACAGGACATTCAAATCCTTAGTCTATACTGTTCAAACCACAAATAAATATATTCAGTATTGGAACTGGAACAACATGAGAATGAGTAAAAATTTTTTTTTTTGCCTGAACTATCCCTTTAAGGTTTGTGTCTCACCGTTCAAAGTGCTCAGTGGCCAGGTGTCTCTTGGTCATCTCAAGATCTGCTTCCAGCTGGGTTGATCGTGTCCTCAGTTGAGCCATTTCCCTACTCTGAGAACTCCTAGAGACAGGGAAGAAGACAGTAAGTGGAAGACGAAGACAGTAAGTGGAAGACGAAGACAGAAGGAAAGACAAAAACAGCTGCTGTGCTCTATGAAATGTCATATGTGTATGTGCTAAACTCACACTTTGCTGTCAGCCATGCTGAGTTTGTCCTTGAGAATTTGTATTTCGGTCTGCCTTTCCTGAGAGGTGAGCTGCCTCTGTAGCTCCTTTCCTCGTGAAGACACCAGCAGGTTCTCCAAAGTCTGAACAGACAGACGTTCACTGGCCAGCTGCTTCTGTAACAGCTCAATCTCAGAGCGGCATGATTCCAGCTCACTTCCAAAGTCTGAACAGACAGACGTTCACTGGCCAGCTGCTTCTGTAACAGCTCAATCTCAGAGCGG